>NC_064854.1:119471612-119688546 GCF_024139225.1 Suncus etruscus | reverse complement strand
AGCGCTAGCCAAGGAACGGACCTCGGATCCCCCCGGCGTCCCATATGGTCCCCCCCAAGCCAGGGGCGATTTCTGAGCACATAGCCAGGAGTAACCCCTGAGCGTCAAACGGGTGTGGCCCCCCAAAACAAAACAAACAAAACAAACAAAACAAGAATTGGCTATTTGCCAGAGAGGTAGCATGGAGGTAAGGTGTTTGCCTTTCATGCAGAAGGATGGTGGTTCAAATCCCGGCATCACCATATGGTCCCCCCCCCCGTGCCTGCCAGAACAATTTTTGAGCATAGAGCCAGGAGTAACCCTTGAGCACTGCCAGGTGTAACCCCCCCCCACACCCACCCAAATTGGCTATTTGAAGGCTGCAGAGATAGTACAATGCATGAGGGTATTTGCTTTGTATGGGGCCGACCCAGCAAATGGTCACTTGAGCATCACTAGAAGTGATCACTGAGTGCAGAGCCAGGAATAAGCCCTAAGCACTGCAGGATATAGCCCTAGCTGTCTCCCCCACAAAAAGGATATTTATTTAAAAAGTGACCAGGATTTTTAAAAATGTCTCTATACCCCCTTTTTGTTTGTTTGTTTGTTTGTTTTGTTTTTGGGTTACACCTGGCAGTGCTCAGGGGTTAGTTCTGGCTCTGCATTCAGAATAGCTCCTAGCAGGTTTGGGGGATCATATGGGATGCTGGGGATCAAACCCAGGTCAGTCGCATGCATAGCAAATGCCCTACCCACTATGCTATCACTCCAGCCCTTACACCTCTTCTTACAATTTTTTCTTGCTAGAGATGCATATTACAGATCTTGTCTCTCATGTTATCTAGTCAGATTGGTGAACTTTGAGGCAATCCAATGAAACATTATTTTAATTTTTTTGGGGGAAGGGGAATCCAGCTAAAGTATTACAACATGGGACCAGAGAGATAGCATGGAGGTAAGGTGTTTGCCTTGCATGCAGAAGGATGGTGGTTCGAATCTCGGCATCCCATATAGTCCCCTGAGCCTGCCAGGAGCGATTTCTGAGCATAGAGCCAGGAGTAACCCCTGAGTGCTGCCGGGTGTGACTCAAAAACCAAAACAAAAAAAAATTACAACATGATCACTCATTGAATGTGTTTTCAGATCTAGGTGATATGTTACACATCACACATAGATATACACATAGTCACACACAAATACACATACGTAATTTCAGCAAAGAAATAAGAAACCAGAGGGCAGGGATATTCTATTTGGGATTTGCTAGAACACAGGTAGGCTGAAGCTGTTACTCTCAAAAGGTGCTAAATCAATATAAATGGAGCAAATGAACAATAGAGACCCATCTGGCTGCAAGTTGCTGAGAAAAAATGTTCCACCATGAAGTAGATTCCCAAGTAATTCAATGGGAGACCAGACACAAATGATCATCTTGGGGGTCTTTGCACTTGGCATCTTTTCCTGCAGCAACCTCTCCTTACACTCTCTGGGCTGACTCTCCAGACCTCTGTGAAGAGTGAATTTCATCTGTGTTTCTTAGGTATTGGGGCTTTGGGCTCACAGAATCTGTCAGCTAAAGGACAAAGACAGATCCTAGTTCTGAGATGAAGTTAGGGTGGCAAAGATTGAGTATATGTGTGGGCAGATCCTCTTAACCATGTCCACCAGGTGCTCTTGGTTGCTCTGCAGCTGACCTGCACTAACCCTCAAATGCCAACCACCTCCCTTTCTAGTACCTTCCCTTCCACTCCTATCATGACAGATTCTTTGCAAGGTGACTGGAAGGCACCAGCCCGATTGTCACTTTCACATGTCAGATTCATAAAGTAAAGGAAAAAGCCCCTCAACTCACCAGTGTTCAGCCTCTTCTAAGTAGCACAATGCGTCAGGCTTCTCAGCAACGGAACAGACCTGGAAGGAAACTTGGTACACACAAGTAGGAAATAGTTTCCTACAGAAAGAGAAGGCGGAGATAAAAGGGCAGTAACGGTAAAGATTTAGAAAAAAAAAAAAAAGTGAGAGAGAATGCTTCTAGTTCTTCTTTTCCAGCCAGGAACACAGAGTAGACAGTAGGTTGAGGTCTTTAGTGGAGGCTTAATTTTGTAATCTTGTTTATGCAAGCTGGAGAATGAAAAAAGACACACCCTGCCCATCTGCTTGCTAACTACTCTAGGGCACTATATTTGCAAACTTTCTGCTCGATTTGCTAGGGATACTTTTTATAAAATGAATTCTTTCGAATTTCATTCCCTGGAGATACATGAGGGCTGGCTGTTGGCTATGGCGGGGGAGGTAAAGAAGCTTTATGCAAAATCCTGCACAGTAGCTTCGGTGGCATCACAGATTGAAGATTTGGTGGGAAATTTACATACAGCTTTCTAGTGAATAGGGAAAGTTAAATAGCCTCATAGTTAGCAAGAAGGACCTCGGTAATTAGAGATCCCTCTCCTTAGAAAGAGGTGCCATTGGAAGAAAATGCCTAGAGAAGGGAGGAGTAAGGAATCATGGACATTCACCTAGCCAGCTGTTGCACTGGCAGGTTCTGTGTCCTTTACTCTTTGGGAACTCTGAAGTCTATTGAAGTGTTGCAACTACCAGAGGATAAGCAACTATTCAGTTAAAAATGGCAAATTTCAGCTTATAGTTCAAGGGCAGCTACTTATCTCCCACCCTAAGCACCTTAACAGTCAGTCTCTCATGTATTTTTGGAGCAGTTGGCTCAGTTGGCATGAGACAGGAGGAGCAGACATGAGAGCCTGACCTCTATCTTATCATCACTGATCACTGCTTCTGATATCAGCAATGCAGACAAAGGCAGTAAATTCTGTTACAGACACCTCTCTATCTGACTGAAGTGACTTTTAGGGGACTTACAGGACCTGTGACTTTTATTTTTATTCCCTTCATTTTTATCCTTCCTGCTACTTGGGAGTCTATGATATTCCAAAGCAATGGAATCTCCAGAGTATTAGAACATGAGGAGAAATATATGGTGAAACACATCCCTACAAAGATCTCATGCTGATCCTTGGCAAAGAAATAGCCTATAAAAACAAAGGAAGCAAACTCTGGCAAATAGGAAGAACCTACCACAGTATTAAATCAAAAATTTTAATTTTTAACTTTATCATAATCACATGAACCCATCACATAAACCCATACAGCATACAAAAAATAGGAAAACCTGGCCCATTAAAAGGAAAAATAAATCGACAAAAACTTCTCAAGAAAGAGCAGAAGCAATTATCTACTAGAGGGTGAATTTAAATAATTTTCTTAAAGATACTAAAAACAACCTAAAGGGCAATGGAGAGAGAGAGAGATAGATAGATAGATAGATAGAGAGAGAAAGAGAGAGAGAGAGAGAGAGAGTCAATTAAACTATGCAGGAAAAATGGAAGTTTCAATAAAAAGAGAGGAAACCTAAAGAAAAAAAGAAGGGGCCGGGCAGTGGCGCTAGAGGTAAGGTGCCTGCCTTGCCTGCGCTAGCCTTAGACTGACCGTGGTTCGATCCCCTGGCGTCCCATATGGTCCCCTAAGCCAGGAGCAACTTCTGAGCGCATAGCCAGGAGTAACCCCTGAGCGTTACCGGTTGTGGCCCAAAAACCAAAAAAAAAAAAAAAAAGAAAAAAAAGAAAAAAAGAAAAAAGAAGCTACCTCCTAATCCTAGAATTGATTATGACAATTACTGAAGTAATAAGAAAAAATAAGAAAAAAGTATAAGAAAAAACAAGCCCTGACATTGTGCCTTTAGAACTGAGATTGTCAAGAGAGTGATAGATGAGATCAAAGGTAGAGATAGATATTGTTGCAGTAGCATTGTAAACCTAAAACTTTCATATTAATGTTGTTCTATGTTCTGATGTCCCAAGTAAAATAAAAACAATACATCCAGTTTTATGATAATAATTGATGACTACAATACTCAATTCTTAATAATGGATAAAACAGTGAGATCTAACTGACATATACAGAATACTCTACCCAGGAGCAACAACTAACTGCACATTTTTCACAAATGACATGAGTCATTTTTTTTTTTTTGTGATTTGTGACACTGTGATAATAGGAATAAAACAAAGTCTCTTTGCTATAACTCCAGGCCCCTAAATGTGTTTTAAGATTTTAGGAACAACAAAGAGCAATGCTCAAGAGGCCAGGGACCACTTTTGGTTAAGTTGGAAGACATGAAGTGACAAGGATGGATCAATACGCAGCACATGTGCAAGTAATGTGTTCTACCACTTGAGCTCTCTCCATGACCTCATGCTATGTTTAGAGACAGTATCTTTGGTTAGTATCTCTCCTTGAAGTCAACTTTAGAAGTTTGTGCAGACACAGGTCAGACAGGCCTTCCTCAAATATGCTGAAGCGTGGATTTGAAGAAAAATATACCAAGGTTCAGAAACATTGTCTTGTTGGCCTGTTCCCACTTGAGGTTCACTCCACCAAGGTTGTGAACAGGTCTGTTGTTCTACAGTCTTGGTCACCCTCACTTAACGAACTATGGTTCCTAGAAAGCTGGCAATGCCCTTTCATCAGCAGTTGTCGAGTCCAAGTGACTGGAAGAATGGAATGGAGTCAGCTGGTTACATCCCTCTTGCCTCAGCTCCTGCTTCCTATGTAGCCGGTATGTAGTCCTGCCCCTCTGAAAATAAGTTTTTTTGTGGAGGCATTAGGATCAGCAGTGGCAGTCGATGCCCACATTTAGCCTAGAGATAGGAGTTCTTGGTGAAGGTTTCTCTGCTGTCTTTTAAGAGACAGAAACTTGAGATCAGTGGATGCAGGATTGTCCCAGTTCTGAGCTTCCTCCAGCAGCAGGATAAAGAGCAACCTACTAACATGAGTGGGAAGGTCATGGCTAATATCCTGTAGCAGAAGACTGAAGCCAAAATCCTTTTCATGATGAGTCATTTTTAAGTCATTTTTAAACCATATAATAAAAAGAGAGGGCCCGGAGAGATAGCACAGCGTGTTTGCCTTGCAAGCAGCTGATCCAGGACCAAAGGTGGTTGGTTCGAATCCTGGTGTCCCATATGGTCCCCCGTGCCTGCCAGGAGCTATTTCTGAGCAGACAGCCAGGAGTAACCCCTGAGCATCACCGGGTGTGGCCCAAAAACCAAAAAAAAAAAAAAATAAAAAAAAATAAAAACAAAATAAAAACAAAATAAAAAGAGAAACTCCCAAACCAGAAACAACAAAACCACCTGATTAAAAAAATGGGTCAACAACTTGAATAAATATTTCTTTAAAGAAGATGCATAACTAAATAGCACATGAAAAGATGCTCACTGATCTTATCAGCCTCACTGATAATTAGTAAAATAAAATCAAAACCAAAAGGAGAAAACATAATAACATCTATTAAGATGGCACTTGTGGGAAAAGTTAGAAGACATAAGTAGAGTGAGGCTATGGAGAAATCGAACCATTTGTGCAGTGTTGGTGGGAATCTAAAATGGCACAGCTACTACGAAAATTAGTATGTCAAACATTAAAATAGAATTGCTATTGCAATATGTTAATCCACTAATTCCATTCTGAGTATATAGCAATTCAAAAATTATACTTGTCAAAACAGAATCTTAAAGGGATTGCTTATTCACAATAATTTAAATATGGAAGAAAATTAAATGTTCAATGGTTGATAATGGACACCAAAATGAGGTATATACTTACAAACGAATATTCAGCTTTAAAAAGAAAGACTATCCAGACACAAAAAATATTTAAGTCAAACATTAATGGCGGGTGAAACAACCCTGTCACAAAGGACACATGCAATATGATTCCTTTTTTATGAGATACCTAGAGTAATCAAAATTTTATATATATATATATATATATATATATATATATATATATATATATATATATATATATATATATATATATATATATATATATATATTGGTTTTTGGGTTACACCCGGCAGTGCTCAGGGGTTACTCTTGGCTCTAGGCTCAGAAATTGCTCCTGGCAGGCTCAGGGGACCATATGGGATGCCGGATTCGAACCACTGTTCTGCATTCAAGGCAAACGCCTTACCTCCATGCTATCTCTCCGGTCCCTAAATTATAGAAAATTTAATGGTGATTGTCAAATGCTTAGATGAGGGATTAATAGGAATTTATTGTTTATTGAATATAGATTCAGTTTAACAAGATGGAAGGTGTTCTGGACAAGGATTATGATAATGATTGTACAACATTATGAATGCAACTAACTCCACTGAACTAGATACTTAGAATGGTGTTATGAAAATAAATATTTCATTTGTTTTGCTACAATTTAAAAAATTACCTTTCACACACAAAATTTTTCATGTAGGCACTAAGGGATATTCCTATATTTCCATAGGAGATATCTGATAATTTAACACTTTCTGAATTTCAGTAGTTTTTGGGGTCTGACTCAAATACTGTGGCTTGGTAGATATCTAAATTGTGATTTAAGCAACTGTAAAACAGATATAATAAGGTCTCTGAGGCCTGTGAAGTTTAAATAAATATATATCAGATAGCAGATTGTAAGTGCCTGGTATGTGGTCAAAACCCAACAAGCAGTAGAAAGCATACATTGCAACAAAGCTCTCAGAAAAAACTCTGGTGTCTTTTTTTCTTTTTTTAACTTTATTTAAAGAAAATGCATCACATAATTGACATAGATGACCACATTACAATGGTTTCCAGATCAATGAGAGCAAAGTTATTTAAAAAAAATAGGAGAGAGGGGCTGGAGAGATAGCATGGAGGTAAGGCGTTTGCCTCTCATGCAAAAGGTCATTGGTTCGAATCCCGGCGTCCCATATGGTCCCCCGTGCTTGCCAGGAGTGACTTCTGAGCATGGAGCCAGGAGTAACTCCTGAGCACTGCCGGGTGAGACCCAAAAAAACAAAAACAAAAAAAAAAAAACAAAAAAAAAATAGGAGAGAAAGGAAGAGAAGAAAGAAAATTAAAAAAAAAGAATAAAGTACAGTGGCAAGTAAATTTGTGAAATTACTGTATCTCTAATGAAATCATTAATACAATGGCAGGTTTAGTAAGCTCTTGTTATTAGCTGTACATTCTGTTGAATTGGTGTGTTTCTATAGGGATGACAGTATTAAACAACTACCAGGAATTCAAAGCACTATTACTGACAGTATGGCTTTTGTGCTCATACTCTGAACTTCCAGCTCTAAAAAGGTCCTGAAGTTTGATCAGATTGGTGTCTCCAAAGACTCATAGAGTTATGATTAATTCTGAATCAGAGTTATAATGGTGAGTTAGGACTATAGGTAAAGTGATGTTTCTGCGTGAAGGATGTAGCAAGCATGGCTTCAGCTGGGCAGGAACCCTCTCTCCTCTTGAAACTGTGAGCTTTCTGCTGCGTGGTCTGTCTACCCATGGTTTTTCTTGGCTTGGATTACCTCCTTTTTTTGTTTGTTTGCTTGTTTGTTTGTTTTTGGGTCACACCCGGCAGCGCTCAGAGGTTACTCTTGGGTCTACACTCAGAAATCACTCCTGGCAGGCTAGGGGGATCATATGGAATGCTGGGATTCGAACCACCATCCTTCTGCATGCAAGGCAAACACCTTACCTCCATGCTACCTCTCCTGCCCCGGATTACCTCTCTTTTGAGAAATGAGTGAGTCCAAGGAGCCAACCTGGTGTGAAATGGTGACTGCATTTTTGAGTGTGGTTATAGCTGCTAGGCTTCCCAGGAGAAGGATGATGGGGGAGGATGCTCACACTTATTCCAAAAAGGTCCTGGTGATATCAGCCCTCAAACTAGCATACCTCAAATGTGGTCAGATTGGTGTGAGAGAACTATAGAGAAATGGAGAAGAGTGGTGAGGTAGGGCCATAGGCAAAACACTGATTATAGGTGATGGATGCAGTCCAGGTGTCCTTTCCGAATTTCAATAATTGTAGTCATGTATTGTGAATGTACAAAACCTGGGTTTTTCCTATGCAAGACACCTCAGGATTTTCATAGAAGGGCCTGTTTTTGCTTGATCAGGAATGGAAAAAGTTCCCCAGTTGTCTCCTAATGTGGTCTCTTGGTAGAGGCTGAAAGGCTCTCCTTGAGATTTTCATAGGAAGATTATATTTATCCTAATGATGCTGCAACTGTTCCCACTGCAAGACTCTTCTGATGCCAGCATCTGTGGATAGTTCAGTTGAGCCAATCAAAAGTAAAATTTAAACTGGAGAGATAGCACAGTGGTAGGGTGTTTGTCTTGCACGCAGTTGACCCAAGATGGATAGTGGTTCGAATCGTGGCATCCCATATGGTCCCCACGTCTGCTAGGAGCCACTTCTGAGCACATAGCCCGGAGGAACTCCTGAGTGCCACCAGGTGTGACTCAAAACAAACAAACAAAAAGAGTGAAATTTAAGACTATGGAATTTCACTTTTGCTGGTCCAGTCTACTTTATTTTTTTGATATCACTCTGAGCATGATTAATTGTCTCTTGTTCCCTTATGATCTCCTGGTGCCTCATAGTAACTGAATCTAATAGGAAAGAGGAAACATATTTTGGTGATACAGTACATAGAAATCAGACTCAGGGTCCAATGGGTCCTATGGTCTTAAGAACCTAACAATAGACCAGAGAGAATGACAATGAACCACACACCTACTCATTCAAACTTTTATTTTCTTGTCATCTGATCCAGATAGATTGTTGGAAAATGGGGAACCTGGGCAAGTATAATAGAAAATTCTTTGTGCACATGAAAAGAGTTAGGAAAGATACTTTTACATAAGCTTGAGAACCCATATCTAGTAGTTGGCAATAGATCCAATGATTTATAAAATTCTCAATTAAGCAAACTATGTCCCACAGTCTCCTATGTCCAGATTGCCTGCTGATCAAATGGGGTCAAAAGAAGATATGTGGTCAACTTGAAGTCACTCGGTGCAGGAATGAGGAGACAGTTTTTGGGTCAACCAATAAAGTAACAATAGTTCATGTTTCCAAATGAAAAAAATAACCAGTTGGATAAGATTCAAGAGAAGAAGTTGAAGAGTTCTGTTCTTCATAGTCTGAAGAACAGAACGTCATTATATGAGTTATGGTGTTAGACCACTGAACTAAAAGTTAGATTGGTTATAACAATCTCTTTGTCCTTTCCTAACTGACAATACTCAATCAAAAGAAAATCTTGGGGAGAGCAAGACTGGAGAAAATTGCTGTGCAGCATAAAGACAGAAAATCATTAGCAATAGGCAGAGGGAATTTTTAAAGGAGACTTGTGACTTATTTATCTGTGCAGAGTTTGTTCAGTTAAAACATTTAGATAAAGAGATTTTTACCATTTTCAACACAGCTGCTTTGGCAGATTGTGGTTTCGATGGTTTGCATGCTTCCTGTGACCTACTAAAATAGATTAGTGACTTTTAGGATTAAATTTTGTTAAGCAGTGTTCTGGACTAATAGGACCCCTATAGAAAAAGAACAGTTCTATATTCCAACATGTCTGATAGTGTTTTTATAATAAAATTTCCAAAAAACATTTCTACTCCATTATCCCAGAACAGTGTATGTAGTCCCAATAAGAAAGTCCAGAAGTTGCAAATAGTTTATGGAAGGAAAGTGTCAAGTAGCTCAGGTCAGACATGTTTATATCTCCGTCATCACAGTAAACACCATCTTTAACTTCAGAACAATATACCTTATAAATATAGGGGCAAGACTTTTAACAACTTCCTAGTGACCTAAATCCAAATTATAATAAAAGTGTCAATGTGGGACCAAAGAGAAAGTACAGAGGGTAGGGTGTTTGCTGTGCATGGGAAGCTAGCTGACTAATCAATTGCTGTAACCACATGTAATCCCCTAAAGCCATCAGGAGTGATACCTGAGTACAGAATCAGAAGTAAACCCTGAGCATAGTTAAATGTGATCCCAAAAACAACAAAAATAAATCTATTTTTGTTTTAAAATAGATGTTTTAAAACATCTACGAATGCTTTAAGATAAAAATACAATAAGCCATGGTTAAGTGGAGGCTTATCAAAACAGTACAATTGGCAATCAGCCAATCTACACACTGCTTTCACAGAATGTAGAAGAGAAACACAATCATTTCAGCCAATTAAGATTATTGGAAAAAATATGATACCCTTCCACAAAAGAAACAATCAGAATAGTAGAAATATAAAAACATAGTCAGCATGATAAACAATCTTTAGAATACTAGAAATATTAGAATGTTAGAATAGTAGAGATATTATAAATACCATTTCAGGATAGTAGTAGTATTCAGTACAATAGAAATAAGTATTAAAAATTAAATCGGAGGCACAAGACAAGATGCCCACTCTCACCACTTCTATTCAGTATAGTACTGGGAGTGGTTGCCATAGCAATTAGGCAAGAAAAAGATATTAAAGGCATTTAAATAGGAAAGGAAGAAGTCAAGATCTCACTCTTTGCATATGACATGATACTATATTTATGTCTTTAGCTCTAGAAACAAAAGAGCTCCTAGAAAGAATAAATATGTGTATTAGAGTGGCAGCCTACAAAATTAATAAGCAAAAGTTCATATGCTTATTTTCTATATGCAAATAATGAAATAGAAGATGAAGAAAAATATTTGGTTTTTGGGTTACACCCAGTGGCACTCAGGGGTTACTCCTGGCTCTGTGCATAGAAATCACTCCTGGCAGGCTCTGGGGACCATATGGGATGCCGGGATTCAAATTACCATCCATCCTGAATCGAATGCGTACAAGGTAAATCATACCGCTGTGCTATCTCTCTGGCCCTAGAATGAAAATTATAATATCCCATTCACAGTTGGGATTTCACAACTCAGAAAATCACATACCTAAGAATCAGCTTAAACAAAAAGGGAAAAGATTTATACAAAGAAAACTACTAAGCACTACTTCAGATGCTAAGACAAGACATGAAGGAATGGAAACACATCCTCTGCTCATGGATTGGGAAGATTAACATAATCAAAATGCAATACTCATAGCACTGTACAGATTCAGCGCAGTTTCTATAAAGGATGTCATGGACCCTTGGCATTTTTCTTTTTTTTTCTTTTTTTTGGTTTTTGGGCCACACCCGGCGATGCTCAGGGGTTACTCCTGGCTGTCTACTCAGAAATAGCTCCTGGCAGGCACGGGGGACCATATGGGACACCGGGATTCGAACCAACCACCTTTGGTCCTGGATTGGCTGCTTGCAAGGCAAACGCCGCTGTGCTATCTCTCCGGGCCCACCGTTGGCATTTTTCAAAGAACTAGATCAAACACTTTTGAAATTCATAAAGAACAATGTACCCACCTAATACATACAGCAATTCTTGAGAGAAAAAAAGATAAGAGGCATCACTTATCTCAATTTCATGCTACTGGAATAAAGACAGACCTTCTGATCGATGAAATAGAATTGAAAATCCAGAGACAGACCCTCAGTAATATGATCAATGAATCTTCAATAAAAGAGCAATATAAAAAGTGCAGGGAAAGTCACTTCAAGTAGAAACTGGATCAGTAATATGCAAAAATCTGAACTTAGATCTCTTCCTAAAACTATGCATAAAAGTCAAATAAAATTAAAGACCTTGATATTAGGGCCAGAGCCGTGGTGCAGCAGTAGGGAGTTTGCCCTGCATGCAGCTGACCTAGGATGAACCACAGTTCGATCCCCCAGTGTCCCATATGGTCCCCCAAGCCAGGAGTGATTTCTGAGGGCATAGCCAGGAGTAACCCCTGAGCATCACCGGGTATGGCCCTCCCCAAAAGACCTTGATATTAGACGTGAACCTATAGGTATTTGGAAGACAACATAGGCAAAACTCTCCATGACATTGAAGTCAGAAGCAACTTTAAGGACAAAATGCCACTGATCAAGCAAATATAAGCAAATGTAAAGAAATGTGACTATATTAAATTAGATGTATCCACTCTCAAAGAAAAGGAAATCCAGAATACAAAGACAACCCATAGCCTGGGAGAAGCTATTTGTCTACCACTCATCTGATAAAAGACTAATATTCAAGGTACATAACTGGTAGCACTTTATGAGAAGACACATCCAACCCTATAAAAATGGGGAAAAGAGATGAATACAAAATTCTTCAAAGAATAAATATAATGACCAAAATTAACATGAAAAATATACTCTATCACAAATCACCAGGGAAACACAAAGCAAAACAATAATGAGATATCACTTCTACCAAAAATTCTGGCTGTTATCAGTAAGAAAAACAACAACTAGTGTTGTGTGGATGTGGGGAAAAAAGGGGCCCATTATCCACTGCCAGTGTAAATGCCAACTGGTCCAATTTTTTTGGGGGGGGTTTTGGGCCACACCCGGTAACGCTCAGGGGTTACTCCTGGCTATGTGCTCAGTTGCTCCTGGCTTGGGGGACCATATGGGACACCGGGGGATCGAACCGCGGTCCGTCCAAGGCTAGCGCAGGCAAGGCAGGCACCTTACCTTTAGCGCCACCGCCCGCCCCCCCCCCTTTTTTTTTAAACTGGTCCAATTTTTTAAAGAAAACAATATAGAAGTTCCTCAAAAACCTAGACAGTGAACTTCCATATAACCCAGCAATTCCACTCCTGAGAATATATCCTTAGGGCTCCCTTCCAAAAAAACAATATAGAAAAGATATCTTCACTCCTATGTTCATTGTAGCATGATTCACAATAAACAAAATCTGGAAGCCGTTCCAGTGCCCAAGAACAAATGAGTATATGACGAAGCTATGGTACATCTACATAATGAAATACTATGTAGCCATTAGAAAAGGTTAAGTCATGACATTTGTTGATACATAGGATGGACATGGGGAGTTATCATGCTGAGTGAAATGAATCAGATGAAGAGGGACAGATGCAAATGATCACAGATTTTGGCAATAAAGAAACATTAGAAGAATAATGCCCAAAGATAATAGATACTAAGGCCAGGAGAACTGGTACTTAATAGGAAGCTTACCACAGTGCGGGGAGGAGGCTTAGGGCAGGGCAGGGACCACTACAACCATGATAGAGAGAAGGAATCAGTCAAATGAGAAGTAGATGCTGAAAGAAGGTAAAGTGATATGTCTGATACCCTTTTCAGTAACAGTATTGTAAACCACAGTGCCTAAAAGGAAAAAGGAAGAAGGAAAACTAACAGCAGGCTCTGGAGGTGGGAGGAAAACAATCAGCAGGCTCTGGGGTGGGAGGAAAACTGGGGACATTCATAGATGAAAGTGGACATTGGTGAAGGGTTTGGTGCTGGAACATTTTATGACTAAAATTCAATCATAAATCATCTTGTAACTTTGCATTTTATGATGACTCATCAAATTAAAAGGAAAGAAAAGAGAAGATATCCATTCAAATTGGTAATTGGTAAAACTATCTCTCTCCACAGATTTCATGATCCTATTAGTAGAAAAATCATTTAAAAATCCATAAAAATCCTACTAAAACTAATTAAAATAGATAAATAAAGATGCATAAGGAACAATTAATGTACAAAAATTCAGTAGTTTCTAAATGCTAGCAATGAAAAACTTGAAAACAGAATTACGAAGAAAATTCCAGAAGCATCAAGACCAATAAAATATCCAGAAAACATTGAACCATGGAGATAAAAGATTTACATACTGAATTTATAAAAGAAATCAAATAGGACCTAAATAAATGAAAGCACACTACTTGTTCGTGGACTGTAGGAGTTAGAATTATTGTGATTATATTAATACCCAAATCTATGTAAAGCACTGAGGAAATTCCTGTTAAAATTCCAATGGCCTTTTGGAGAAATATAAAACAAATTTCTATGTTCATTGCAGCACTAATCACAAAACTAATCACTAAACTCTGGAAGCAATCCAAATGTCCAAGGATGGATGGCTAGATAAAGAAACTATGGTACCCTGTCCAAGCTGACAATGCTGAACCTTCACAGAATGGTGTAGGTAGATTTATCTTTCTGCCTGAAGGCACTGCAGCTCAAATACACACCTGACAGATGGAAGTGGGAAAATGAGATAGTAGTGGAAGGAAGTGGACACTAGAGGAGAATGTGGAGTTAGAACATGATAGTTATGAAATCCTATCATGAACAAAACTGTAAACTACTGTGCCTCAAATAAAAAGAAAGCCTTTCTACTGTAAGGTTGTAAAAATAGTTTTCTAAATGTATTGATTTTTTTAATTTTACAGTTGAGTTATCTGTGATTCATTTGGATCTTATTTTTGTGTATAATCTGAGGTAAGAATGTTTTAACTAATCAACTAATTATAAATTTATTAAGAAGCTAATTTTATCCTGATTTGTTTTGATTTGGGAGTTTACTCCCAGATCCGTGCTCAGAGATTACTCCTGGCAGAATTGGGGGGCTGTGTGGGGTGCCAGGGATCAAATGAGGGTTGGCCACATGCAAAGCAAGTGCTTTACTTGCTGTACTTTTCTTTCCCTGTTTTTTTTTTTGTAACCAAGTATGAGGCTTTATTGATTTCAGAACAGCAGTGACCCTTGAAAAATAAGGTTCTGATTACATCCTAGAGAAAAAAAATGCATAAATCAAAAGGGAGAAGAGCACTGAGTAAAGAACTATATATTAATAGTTAGCAGGCTCACCTGAATTGAGCATTACTTTCTTTCTCTCTTGTAAATTAGATATATTTATAATCTTTTTTTCTAGAGATATATTTATAATCTTTTCTCTAGTTTATAATTTAACCCCAAGTTTAGACCTTTAGACTAACAGGGAATAAAAAGATCATGCTATTACTGAAACAACTTCCCCTGCCTCTTTCCTATGTTTCAGATCCACAAGATGCATTCTTTCTTGGACTATATATCATGGGTGGCCGCCAAGTCCAGTTTACAGTAAGTGGCTTCGATGTTTGTTCTTATACAGGGACCATTGGGGGATGTTTATAGATTTATAACATGAAAAGACAAAACTATTAAATCCTGGTTTTTAAGGTTTATTTTGGATATGCTTCACAAACCATAAAATGCTCCTAACAAATAAAAGTGCAGGTTTTACTTAAAAAAAATACATTCAGGGGTCGGAGCGATAGCACAGTGGCAGGGCATTTGCTTTGTATGCAGCTGACCCAGGATGGACCTGAGTTCAATCCCCTGCATTCCATATTGTCTCCTGAGTCTGCCAAGAGTGATTTCTGAGTGCAGAACTAGGAGTAACCCCTGAGTAGCTATGGGTATGGGCCCCCAATACATTCAGAGTTCTTACTCTCCAATTGTTAATTTTAGAATATTTTCAAAAGAAACTACTTACTCATTATTAATTGATAAGTTATTATTACATCTCTCACAAAGTTCTAATCTACACTTGGTACTTTTAGAGTTGCTTATTCTAAACACCCCGTATTATTATCTGAGTAGAATCATACTGTATACAGTTTTTTATGACAGGCTTTTCCACAGAGTCTGATTTTTAAGGTTTATTCATGTTGTAGTATGTGTCAGTACTTCATTTCTTTTATTGCTAACCAGTATGATATAGATAAGCACATTTGATTTATCTTCTTGTCAACTAATAGATTTTTAGATTAGCTTCACTCGTTTAGCTATTAAAAGTAAAGCTGAATACTATGCAGCTGTTAGGAAAAAATGAAGATATGAAATTTCCCTATACATGGATGGCATGGAAACTATTATGCTGAGTGAAATGAATCAGAGGGAGAGAGATATAAACAGAATAGTTTTACTCATCTGTGGAATATAAAAAAAAAAAGGCAATATGGTCTAATACTCAAGAGACAATAGAGATAAGGGCCGGAAAGACAAGGCCATGATATGGAGCTTACCACAAAGAGTGGTGAGTGCAGTTAGAAAAATACCTACACTTAACAACTATCATGACAATGCTAGTGAGTGAGAGAAATAGAATGCTTGTCCCAGAGGTAGGCAGGCATGGAGGAGGAGGGAAATGGGGGACATTGGTGGAGGGAAAGTTGCACATTCAAGGACTAAAACCCAACTACAAACATTTTTGTAACCAAGGTCCTTAAATAAATTATTAATTAAAATAAAATTAGTTGGGTTTTGGTCATCAAACGTTCCCCTCCTTTCATCAATATAACTTTCCCAACTATGAATATTTTTGTAACCATGACACTCAAATAAAGAAATTATTATTACTAAAAATAAATAGTACAGGAGGGAGGGCATTTGCCTTGTATGCAGCCAACCTGGTGAGCCGGCCCACGGCCTCAGTTTATTCACGGGTCGTGGAAAGGGCCTACACCTGTGAAGAGAATGGGAGAAAAAGAGAGACCACCAAGGCAAAAATTCTGATCAAGGTGGCATTTATTTTCAGAACTAACAAAGCTTATATAGTAAGAAATCACAAAGGGAGGGTCATGTGTGCAATGCTTTACACTCTTTCCAAACATTCCATGTTAGCCCGTACCTAGTACAACCTTAACAGCTCCTGTGTTGAAGTTGTTCAGAACATTCCATTAGGGAGTACCTAGATGCTATCAGTGAATTTCTCAGGCTTGCAATTAGTGGTCTGCATTGTTTTATGGCCATCTGACATGTATTCAAGTTACAGTTCAACTAGAGGACAGGCTTGCAGCATAATGGCTGCTGTAGTCTAAAAATGGCTGTGCTCATGTCAAGCTTCTGCAAGGAAGCACTGGCTCCCAACAACCTGGGTTTGATCCCCAGAAACCCATATGCCCTTCTGATCCTGCCAGGAGTAATTTTATTTATTTTATTTATTTTTATTAATTGCTTTATGTGAGGTACCCCTTCCCCCAATGCCATAAACTTTCTATTGAAATGTTGATGTCGCCTGGGAAGGGTCTGCCATTTGGAATAAAGAATAAAAAGTTCTGGCTAGGGGGAGAAAGAAGCGAGGAAGCATGGAAAGTGCTGAAAGGGAGACAGAACTCCTGGGAGACAGAGCCAGAAAACCAGAGTAGAAGCAGTATAGAAGAAGCTGCTTGGAATAAACCAAGCATAGAACCATGTGAGGGAATGCACATGGTGGATAGGGCCTGGAATAAAGCTGGCTGAATCCGATGAAACTTTAACTGACTGCTTATGATTATTTCTAAGCGTTATCCTATGCCTTCAGACCCACCGGCTGAAGGAGCTACAGGCACCGTGCTGTGCCAAGGGAGGCCTCACCCCCAATACTAGGACTTTAGAATTTATATTTTATATTAAAACAACGGCTTTATTTAAGCACCGGGATTACAAAATTATCCATTGCTGGGTTTCTGTCATATAATGTACATCACTCTTCACCAGTGCATCCTTCCCACCACTGATGTCTCTTGTTTCTCTCCCACCACCCTATCCTATTCCCCACTCCTGCCTTGCTCTAGGACAGGCAAATTGCTTCTCTCTCTCTCTCTCTCTCTCTCTCTCTCTCTCTCTCTCTCTCTCTCTCTCTCTCTCCTTTTTGACACTATGGTTTGCACTATTGTTAATGAAGGTGTGCCTTGCCTATTACTTTCTCCACTTTCAGTGTCAAGTTCTTGTCCAGAACCATCAGTTCTGACTATCATGGTCCTAGACCCTTTTCTCTTTAGCTACACTCACTACTTTTTGTGGCGAGGTTTTTACCTTGGACTGGACCTCCTGACCTTTGTGTCTATTGTCTCTGGATATTATTTGAATGGATTAAATTAATTTTTTTGTTTCCTCATTTTCTTTTCTTTAATAATAATTTCTTTATTTAAGTACCATGGTTAAAAACATGTTCGTCGGCCCGGAGAGATAGCACAGCGGCGCTTGCCTTGCAAGCAGCTGATCCAGGACCAAAGGTGGTTGGTTCAAATCCTGGTGTCCCATATGGTCCCCGGTGCCTGCCAGGAGCTATTTCTGAGCAGACAGCCAGGAGTAAACCCTGAGCACCGCCGGGTGTGACCCAAAAACAAAAAAAAAACAAAAAAAAAACAAACAAAAAAAAAACCATGTTCGTAGTTGGGTTTCAGCTATAAAATGCACAAACCCTCTTCGTGAGTGCAACTTTCTGGCCACCAATGTCCCCCATTTTCTTTCTCCCTCTTCCTCTGCTTGTCTTCAAGAAAGACATTGTATTTATCTATCATTGTCATGGTAGTTGTTAGTTATTTCTCTAATTGTGCTCACCACTTCTTGTGGTAAGCTTTATATAATGGTTGAAGAGGCTTTCCTTGCTCCAATTTGTGTTTTTTGCCCTTTTGTCAAAGATAAATTGATTGTATGTCTGGAGATCTTCTCTGAATATTCACATCTATTCCATTGATCTGAGGGTCTGTCTTTATTCTAGTACCATGCTGTTTTAGTGATTATTGCTTTGTAGTACAAATTAAAGTTGGAAAAAGTGATGCTTTTTTTTTTTTATCATTTTTTCCCCTAAATGTTGCTTTAGATATTTTGGTTTTATTGTTCCAAATGAATATCAGGAATGTTTGATCCACTTATTTGAAGAATGTCATGGGTATCCTTAGAGGGTTTGCATTAAATCTGTATAATGCTTTGGGGAGCATTGCCATTTTAATGATGCTAATCCTCCCAATCTATGAACAGGGTATATGTCTCCAATTCCTTGTGTCCTCTTTTATTTCTTGAAGCAGTGTTTTGTAGTTTTCTTTGTATAGATCCTTCACCTCTTAGTTAAGTTGACTCCTAGGTATTTGAGTTTCTGTGGCACTATTGTAAATGGGATTGTTTTCTATATGGCTATTTCTTCTCTATCATTGTGTATAAGAAGGCCATTAATTTTTGTTCATCACTTTTGTAACCTGCCAGTTTACTATCTGAATCTATTGTTTCTAGGAGCTTTTTATAGCCTTTAGGCTTTTTTAAGTATCGTGTCATGCCATTTGCGAACAGTGAGAGCTTGACTTCTTCCTTTCCTATTTGAATGCCCCTGATATCTATTTCTTGCCTAATTGTTATGACAAGTATTTTCAGAACTATGTTGAATAGGAGTGGCAAGAGAGGGCAGCTTTGTCTTGTGCCAGATCTTAGGGTAAAGGCTTTCATTTTTTTTTCATTGAGTATAATATTTGCCATGGGATTGTGCTAAATACCCTTGACTATATTGAGAAAAGTTCCTTTCATTCCCATCTTGTTGAGACTTTTTAATCATGAGTGGTTGTTGGACCTTATCAAATGCTTTCTCTGCATCTATTGATATGATCAAATGGTTTTTATTTTTACTTTGAGATTTATTCTTACTTCTGCTTTACCACCCCATCACCTCCAGGCAAAGCTTCTATCGATAAGGACATTTGGTAATCAGGAAAAACTCCAGCACCATGCTCAACTATCACACAGAGCAGAAATGAGCAAGTGAGAAAGGAAAAATAATAACGAGGCTTCTATTTTTAAGTATATATTTTAAAAGTTCTATACAACACTCTGTTCACCTCTCATTGGCTAGAACTTAGTAATATTTAGTGATAAGAGAGTCTGAAGAAAACTTTAATTACCTTGTCTACTTTACTCCTTAGAAATATAAGATCACTGAGAACAAAATAGCTGTTTATAGGGAAACAATGGTCTGTGTTAGATTCATAATTTGGGTATCTCTTTACTCTTCCCTTTATTCATTTTAGAATGATAGATCTTCATCCTAGCCTTTAACTTTAATCTATAAGCCTTAACTTTCTTTACTATCATTTCATTTCTTCATGAATCATAGAATTCTGACTTGGAAATGCATCTTCAATAAATACTATTTTGTGACTGGCTTCAGCTCATTCCCCAGGCCAGAAGAAGGCGATTCATAAAAGGCTTGAAGCATTTGTTCTGAAAGAACTTTGGGGGTAACGGCATAAAGAGGCTTGAGTCAGTGTGTGATTTTCAGATAATGTCTGGGTCCCCCTTATCCTCTCAGGCCTGCTAACTCTGCCCAGCTAGGGAATGAGCCAATAATAGTCTTCTTTTATATCTCTGACTTTAAGAAGCAGCTTGCTTTCTGCCAGAGCAATAGCACAGTGGTAGTGCATTTGCCTTCCATGTGGCTGACCCTGGATGGACCCAGGTTCGATCCCCAGCACCCCATATGGTGCTTGAGCCAGCCAGGAGTGATTTCTGAGCAAAGAGCCAGGAGTAACCCCCTAAGCACTGCTGGGTGTGGCCCAAAACCCAATATATGTACATAGATATACACATAAATATATAAAAATGTCCATCTCCAGCATGGCACCTCTTTCCACTCTCCTGGATGCTGTTACCTACTTCCTATCTGAGGCCCAATGGCTTGTGGTTTAGCTACACCCTCAACATTGGTTTTCTGCTCTACTTTTGGTTCCCAGAGGTGCTTATTTTAGAATGTGGATTTGTCTTTTGGAGGGTTTGTATGTGTGTGTGTGTGTTTTACCACTGCTATGTCCTCATAGCTAAAAAGGCATAACCAAGTAGAGAGAAATTACTAAGTCATAGTCAAGAGAAATAAATGTTTTCAAGGAACTGAAAGAAGATCAAAGTAGCTAAAGTGCAGCATTTTTAGTATTGGAGATTATGATATGAAGGTGGTGGAGGTGAAGGAAGCAAACCTAATGCATTGACAAGGAGTTTAAGAGGATGGGAAAATATAAAGTTATTTGCTCAATAGAGAGGGAAGCAAGAAATTACATTTTCCACACCGTTGTGTGGTCAGGGGTCACCATGAGAACTTCTGTTTATTTTGTTTTGTTTTAGGGTCACACTCCACCATGCTAAGAATAACTTTGGGATTGGTGCTCAGGTAGCTATGGGGTACGAGAGATTAAACCCAGAGTGCTTGCCTGCGGAGCATGAACTACCAGACCTTTTCTTAGCCTCTATGAGAAGAAACTTGTTTTACTTAAAAACAACATGCTGAAAAAGGGCATTTCCGAGTGGTCTCTGAAATTTGTAGCTGCCAGACCTTTTCCGACTTCTCTATCTTCTTCTTCTTGCTTGACTGTGGGGACAAAGAAACCAAAAAACTTAAAAACTATTATTTTATATTTTCTTTAAAGAAAATGCATTACATAGTTGATCATAATACATTCATTTTTAGAGAAGTGAGAGCCAAGTTATTAAAAAAAAGAAATGAAAAATATAAAAATGAAAAAGGAAGAGAAGAAAGTTTAAAAAGAAAGAAAAAAGGGCCCGGAGAGATAGCATAGAGGCGTTTGCCTTGCAAACAGCCAATCCAAAGGTGGTTGGTTCGAATCCCGGTGTCCCATATGGTCCCCTGTGCCTGCCAGGAGCTATTTCAGAGCAGACAGCCAGGAGTAACCCCTGAGCAACGCCGGGTGTAGCCCAAAAACCAAAAAAAAAAAAAAAAAAAAAAAAGAAAAGAAAAAACAAGTACAGTAGAAAGCACATTTGTGAAAATTATTGTATGACCAGTTAAATCATGAATATCAATGGCAGAGGGTTTTGTAAGCTCTTGTGGTTAGCTGTTCATTCTGTTAAATTGGTGTGTTCCTATAGGGACGACAGCATCAAACAAGTGAAGTCGTCCAGTACTACTTATACTGAGGCTTTTAGGGCATATTCTCAGCTGCCAGGTCTCCTGGAAGAAGGAAGATAGGGAAGAAGAGGAGGGTGTGCTCACTCCAAAAAGTCTGGGTAATATTTGCTCAAATACCAGCATACCGGAAGTTTGGTCAAAGAGAATCATAGAGGGCTGGTGATGCTGGGCCATAAGCACAATGGTGATTCTGGGTGTTGGATACAGCAGGTGTGTCTTCAGCAGGGCAGGAGGCTTGGTCTGCTCACTCCTCCCAATATTGCCAGCTTTCTATTATGACTTGATTTTTACAGCATGGTTTAAATCTCTTTTGAAAAAAGAGTGAGTCTATGGAACATGCCTGGTATGAACATAGTGATACATTATCAGGAATTCTATTATTTATAAAGTATTTTATTTCTTTCTTTTCTTTTCTTATAAAATCTTTATTTAAGCACCATAATTACAAGCATGATTGTAGTTGGGTTTAAGTCATAAATAGAACACCCCCCTCTTCACCATTGCAACCTTCTCACCACCAATGCTCCCCTCCTACCTCCCCCAGAGAGAAATAGAATGCCTGTCTCCAATACAGACAGGGGTGGAGGAATTGTATTTTTTAAAATATAGTGAACAAATAAAAATGAATGGAAACTGACTTATAAAGTATTTTCTTAGGGTCTCAGTTTATTATGTAGACTACTGGGGGGTTGCATATTTTTCTATCTTTTCCACTTTAATTTACTATTTGGTCACTGTTTAGCAGTTTTTATTTGTTTTCTTTTTATTGTTATTGTTTTATTATGATCTCCTCTCATTAGGGGAGAGTCAGTTTAGGGGTTCTTCTCTGATTAGGGTGGCTTCTGGGTTTTGTTGATCTGATGAATAATCTAACAGGAAGACTTTCAGATTCTGATCTGTTCTCAATTCTCCTATAGGGTGGAAACCAAAGAAAACATTTAATTTTAAGGATTGTTCGCCTCTGCCTCAGCCCCATCAGCTGCCCTTTTAAAGACAGAATGCCAGAGATCCCACATAACTATTAATTAGACCTTCCAAGCCAAGATACAAAAGCTGCTTCAAAATTATAATTTCGAGAAGCCTACCTTGCTGCCATTGAAGGTGATTCTGTTTTTTTTTTTCCTCACTCAAGTGTCTGTGTCCCTTTGGCTTGGAGAAACAAATCTGTGTAAGTCAATTCTGTGGCTTATATCTTTTCATCTCATAGATCAATAACCCATCAGTCATGGAAATTTTCTCACTCACAGTTTTAAAATCAGATTGATGCATCTTGCAATATATAATGATAGGCCACTGGAACAATAAATTATCCTCTTTGTTTGCAATGAACTTTATTATTTATCGGCTAGACATATATCTAATAATATATATCTGTGATTTAAGTTTAGTGGTTGTGTTATATATTTGTGTAATATATATATAGAGAGAGTTGTGTTCTGTAGAACATAATGAAGCATTTATTAAATGTTGAGTGAGCATTATGCTAATAACTACTAAGATGTCTGAGGCATAATAAATTATCTGTAAAATATGGCAATACAGCAAGCCTGGAGAAATGGGGGTCGGGGTTGTGTTCAGAACTTATTCCTGGCTCTGTGCTCAGGGATAATTCAGGGCAGTGCTCCGGGGACCATATGCATTGACGTGCATTGAACTGAAGTCAGCAGTGTGCAAGGCAATGCACTACCCCCCAGTAATCTGTCTCTCCAGTCCAAGATAGAGAATTTTATAAGATAAAGAACACCATGGTAGTTTTTTTGTGCTTCAGAGGTAGAGGTTTTCGTGAACGAATGTCAGTTGAGAAGAATTCTGAACTTATATCTGTAGTGGTGGTCAGGAAGGACTTTTCAGGTCGAGAAAATTACATAGACAAAAACATGGATAGAAGAAGAGTGATAACACGACATAGGTGGGGGGGGATGCATATTCTTAGGGAGAAAACTAAAAGGTTACATGGATCGCTGGGAGTATGAAAAAGTATGAATAGTAAGTTCAGGAGTTTTGAGTACAGAAAACATTTTTGTCCTAGATTTACCTTAAAACACTGATGCTTTGACAAGATAAACCTGATGGAATTTGACACTGTGAGTTGAGGCCAAAGAAACCTTCTGTAGAGATGAGCCAGGCATACCTTACAAGTTACATATCTAAAGTGAGGTGCAGAAGACAAGGTAACAAAAAGGAAAGCGGAGGAATGAAAATGAGGTTGTGAGGGAATAATAAAAATGTGCATGTTACAGAATAGGGGTGTCAGCAAACAAACCAGGGACCATTGTTCATAGTCATTTGCCACATCAGCCTGATCAATATTAAATTCTTCTTTTTTTGTTTTGTTTTGTTTTGGGGTCCCACCCGGCAGCGCTCAGGGGTTACTTCTGGCTCCACGCTCAGAAATCGCTCCTGGCAGGTTAGGGGGACCATATGGAATGCCGGGATTCGAACCACCGACCTTCTGAATTCAAAGCAAACGCCTTACCTCCATGATATCTCTCTGGCCTCAATATTAAATTCTTTTCTAGATCCTCACTATTAAAGTGTCATCCACAGACTAGCAGCACGACCTATACCTGACATCTTAGAAATACGATTTCCCAGTTTCCACTCAGATTATGGAATCATTTGCTCTCCATGTGGAAGCAATCTGCGCTCTTGTAAGTCTGACAGATGATTCTCAGTGTTTGTAGCATGAAATAATTAACGATGGGGCTGGATGGCGGTGGATGGAGGCCTTTGTGCTTAGGCCCCAGCCACGTGGCTTCATCCCCATCCAGCTGGCGGATTCCAGGCCCAGGTAATCGGCGTAATCAAGACTCACTCACAGGCAGGCTTCAGGAAGCATTAACTTTATTCATGCCCTATTCACCACATGTGTGTGGCCTATTTCATAACCTTTTAAGCACTAGTTATTCTTGGCCCTGCATCTAAACTCCTTTCAGCCATCTTCCCTTTGGGCTCCATGCTGGTCAAAGACCAGAACACAGAAACCCAAAAGCCAGAGCGCCCAGCAGCGCAGAACAGGCAAAGAGCCAAAAGGGCAACAAGCCAAAAAGGGCCGAATTCCCTTGGTCCAAGCCTTATCTACCTTTTCCCCGACCCCTCCCAGGAATGGGAGGGTCTAGCAGGTAAGGTTACACCTACTATCCGGTTTCCAAGACCCCTCCCCGAAATGGGTGGGTCTAGGGTCTTAAATAGGTACACCCACATTTCCTCCTTTTCTTAATATTTTTATGCACCAACGTAATAGAGTGAAAATTAATATACCAGCCCTTTTTAAAAACATATTTTTGCAAAATATACTTTACACCTGTAACCTAAAATTCTATTAATGCTTTTTTACCAAGCACTATTTTGGAACTTTCATGTTCCTATACTTTTAAACTATATTGGGGGAACTTCATGTTCCTATACCTATTCTATACACAAGTACTGCAGCATACATGCATAACATACATTTTAAAAACAGGCTAAGTACATTAAAATACACAGTAAAACATTTTGCAATTGAAAATATTAACTTTGAAAGATAACAAAACACATTTAAATTATAAAGAAAATGACTAAGACAAAGATGCAGGTGGTTAGAAATTAGATGTTAAACTGTATTACCTCCCTTTTTTTATTTTTTAACCACTAACTAACTAAAAGTTATCCCATCACCAACTATGAGTGAAATATTACTACCCACTAATTTTCTACACCTAAAACCATAGTTTAGATTAATTTGTTCCACGCTGATCTCACCACGTGGCTTTTGTAAACTTTTAAAGTTCAGATGTTGGTTTGTCCCACGCTGATCTTACCACGTGGCTTTTTTTCGTAGTTTCAGGTCCCGTAGACTGTTCTGTAGACCATGAGGTTGCAGGTTTTCAGGCTTGCCGCGGAGCAAAGCTGAGCTGAGGCGTTTTTGCTTCTGGGCTGATAACCTTTTGCCGCTTTTCCCCTTAGGGCAGCACTTAGCAAGCCAGTTTTCGGCCACAGCTTTTTTGCAGAGGGCTTTAGGATGTTCAAAGTTCAAAGTTATTTAAACTAAAAGTTCAGTTCGAAATTTCCAAAGCCGAAATTCAAATTCAAGCTGAAGGTTGTTATCAGAAAATCAGTCCACTTTAAATACAGTCTTTTTTCTCCTCCGTTTCCAATTTAGACTTTTAATAAGTCTTTGAAGAGGCCCAGGTTTTTGTTTCTTGTAACAAAGTTTTAGTTCTGGGCCTGGGCCTGGGCTGGAGGTGATGCAAGCTTCCACCTTTTTTGTTTTAATTGCCCTTCTTTCCCTAGAAGGGGTCACGGCCATGTTTGAACATGGCTCCACGTGGCCCAGTGTTTTGGGCTCAGTGCACCCGAAAAGAGCCAAAATGAAACAGAAGAGCAGAAATCTCACCATTTTTGCTGTTTTGTTGGGTCCAGGATTCAGGTCAAAGTTCGGAGCGCCAGATGTAGCATGAAATAATTAACGATGGGGCTGGATGGCGGTGGATGGAGGCCTTTGTGCTTAGGCCCCAGCCACGTGGCTTCATCCCCATCCAGCTGGCGGATTCCAGGCCCAGGTAATCGGCGTAATCAAGACTCACTCACAGGCAGGCTTCAGGAAGCATTAACTTTATTCATGCCCTATTCACCACATGTGTGTGGCCTATTTCATAACCTTTTAAGCACTAGTTATTCTTGGCCCTGCATCTAAACTCCTTTCAGCCATCTTCCCTTTGGGCTCCATGCTGGTCAAAGACCAGAACACAGAAACCCAAAAGCCAGAGCGCCCAGCAGCGCAGAACGGGCAAAGAGCCAAAAGGGCAACAAGCCAAAAAGGGCCGAATTCCCTTGGTCCAAGCCTTATCTACCTTTTCCCCGACCCCTCCCAGGAATGGGAGGGTCTAGCAGGTAAGGTTACACCTACTATCCGGTTTCCAAGACCCCTCCCCGAAATGGGTGGGTCTAGGGTCTTAAATAGGTACACCCACAAGTGTTAAATTATAAAAATTAGTGGAACATTTTACTTCTACAGACCAGCACCAATTCACACTCTTGCCCACTGACTGCAGTTAAAAACCACTGTGGTAGACCAGGAGTCTCTCAAGACCAGCAGTCCTCTGCAGACCAGCAGATAAAAACAACTGGTGTAGAGAAAAGAGGGGAGAAAGGCCACTAGAATATGTAGAATATGTAGTTGCACAGATCTAGAGCCATCCCTAAAGATCTGGATTGGAAGCACAGTTCATACAGCCCACCTGGCCAGGTGAACTTTACAGTCACTCAGCCACCATAATCTAGTCCCTGTGCTTTCACAGCATCCTGGTTGTGACCTATTTTTGCTCTTGTCTCTAACACTCAATTTCCTACTTGGAGATCATAAATAAGGCTGTCGAACATGGAAACTCTTACTACTACCAGATCTTTATCTGTGCAGTGGCACCGTTGCCAAAGCATTCTGTGCTTATAACAATGCTCAAAGGTTGCCCTACACAACTTTATTAGAAATACCAAGTGGGAAGTGTAATCTAGAGTTGCTTTGGAGTAACAGCTGTTTTTCCAGGAAGAAGACTCAGCTGTAGTTTTAGTCCTGCCTTTGCTCTTTCTTTTCTTAATGGAAATGTGGCTGTTACAGAATAGGGGTGTCATTTGATTTGATCTTATTTTTATACTCTTATTTTTTCTCATTCCCGTTTCAGCTATTGTTTTTGGCCATGACTGGGAATGGCATGGAGACAGTATACCAGAGATTGCACACTTTGTTGTGGTGCTGAAATCTGGTCATGAGAATTGTGTTCTGCATAAGGGGAATTCCCAAAGATAAAACTCTCAGCTGCAGGCTGCAAGGCAGGTGTGCTATCATGGCTCTACCTTCTCTTCTCTTTACCTCTTTCAGCAGGCAGTTGCCCTCCTTGAGCCTCATTTTTGAGATCATTGTATAGGTATGTCCAATCTCATAACTTTCTACTCTCAAAGAGATTTTAAGAAAACTTTACTCCAAAATAGAAAAGAATGCAGATGAAAAGTTCTTTTGTAAATTGTGAAGTTCTGTTAATTTTTATTCATGCTATTATAATGAATGAAAAAGATACTGTTTCTTAGAGCAGAAATCCTCAAACCTTAAGGCAACAGAATTTTTCTTTGGACTTGAGAAGTCTGACTTCTCCCATTCTTTCACTGTCACATTGGCTAAAAGTCCAGATTCTCTGAATTCTGAGGTCTGGGATGGGACCAAGAGTCTATATTTCTTTTAAGTTCCCAGGCAATGTTAATGCTGATGATTGGGAAAAGTTCAAGGAAGAGATCTTGTTAATGCAGTGAATGCATTGTATAAATAACTAACTAGAAAGACATAGTGACTTTCCAGTCTGCCTCTGACTATTAGTTCTGTGACTCTGAGAGAACTTCAGAATCTCTCAGGCTTTTTTAAGATTGGAAGGAGAAAAGTTCTTTATCTTGACTCCAGAAATTGTGCAACTTTTAGTTCATATACTTGAATTCTCAATTATAAGGGTTCATGTTTATTTTTCTCAGGGATATTTCTCATTGACTATATTTTTTTTCCTTTTTCATGGAGTAGTCAGGGAAGAGAGAGAAGCTTCTGAACATTATTTTTGTAAGACAATTAAATTTCCATTCCTCTTTTTTTAATAACTAGAATTTTGACTTCCTCTTTTGGTTATTTGCTCCTGAGCCCTGCCTTCTCTGAAATGTTTCAGTTCCCTCTCATCTATTTTTAGACTAACTTTTCATCAGATGTAGCAAGGATACTTTCTTTGCACAGCTCTTGAGAGCCAGGTCGCCAGAGGAAGGCCTCTTGTGGAATAGACATGGAGTCTATCCTCAAATTTCTTCATCTTTCAAGGCTTCTGCTTTTAAGTGGTTTAAAAACATGTTTATGTCCTAGAAAAAAACACACAATATAGCAAAATGGCCAGCTATAAAGTCAACACAGGAAATTTGGTTGCTTATCTATATACAAAGAATCAATCGAGTAAAAAAGAAATCAAAGAGTTTATCCCGTTTACAATAGTGCTCCCAAAACATCAGGAACCTAAGAATCATCTTAATAAAGGAGATGAATGACCTACTTCATGAAAGCTATGAAACACTTAAGAAATTCAGGGACCAAGAAATAGCAGAGTGGTAGGGCATTTGCCTTGCACGCAGCCTACCAGAGACAGAGCTGGGTTCAATTTCCAGTATCATGCCAGGAGTGATTTCTGAGCACAGAGCCAGGAGTAACCTCTGACCACCTCTGGGTGTGGCCCCAAAGCAAACAATATAAAGGAATAGAAGAAAAAAAGAAATTGAAGGAGAACTTAGAAAATGGAAAAAATTCCATTTTGGTTTTAAGCATCAATATGGTCAAAATGAACATCCTACCTAAATTACTATATGGACTTACTGCAATCCCTATCTAAATTCATAATTCAACATTCTTCAAAAACTTAGAGCAGGCAATTATAAAATTTAGATAGAATCATAAAAGACCTTAGATGGCCAAAACCATACTAAAAAAACAAGAAACTGAAAGGCATCTCATTAACTCACTTGAAGCTCTAATAGAAAGCCATAGTGTTCAAAACAGCATGGTACTGGAATAAAGACATTCTCTGACCAATGAGTAAGAATAGAATAGAATATCCAAGAACAAACCTATATATATAGTCAGCTAATTTTTGACAAGAAGCTGAGAGCATAGATTGTAATAAAGATAGCCTCTTTAACAAATGTGTTGGAATTATTGAATAAGGATGTGTAAGAAATTAAAACTGGATGCACATCACATACCTTATACAAAAGTCAATTCAAAGTGAATCAAAGACCTTGAGATCAGATCTGAATCTATAAAGTACATTGAGGAAAATATAGGCAGAATGCTCTTAAAGAAGCCCTCAAAGAAGTTGTCAATGATATGCCATTGGCAAAGATTACAGAATTAAAACTAAACAAGTGGTGTTTCATCAAACTAAAAGGTTTCTGTATGACAAAGTAAACGTGGACTAAAATAGAAACCACTTTTTAAATTATATGTCTGGGTGCCAGAATGGTGGCTCAGGCATAAGGCAGAGTCTGCCTTGCATGTTCTAGCCTAGGATGGACCGCAGTTCAATCCACCGGCATCCCATATGGTCCTCCAAGCCAGGAGCAATTTCTGAGTGCATAGCCAGGAGTAATCCCTGAGCATCACCGGATGTGGCCGAAAAACAAACAAACAAACAAAATAAATTACATGTCTGATAAAGGACTATAGCCTAAAGATACCAATTTTATGACTTTACAATAAAAAGCATGTATTAAAATTTTTAATGACTTTTCAATAAAAACAGGCATTAAAAATGGGAAAAGTATTTGTATAAGCATTCCTTGAAAGGAGAAAATTGCCAACAAATATATGTGGGAAGCGGGATGGGAAAAAACAAATATATGCAAAGATATTCCAAATCATGGACCTTTAAGGAAATACAAATAATAACTACAAAGAACTATCATTCCATACTTACTAGGACAGCAATATCAGAAAACTAAAAAATATTAAATGTTGATGAAGATGTGGAGAAACTGGAACCTTGTGCATTGCTAATGGGAAAGTAAAGAGCTGTAGCCACTGTATAGCTATAGGACAGTATGAAATTCCTCAAGAGTTGCCATACAGTCCAACAATTGCCTTTTAAATTTTATACTCTAACTTAGAGTGGTTCTCAAACTATGGCCCACAGGCCACATATTGTATTTGTATCTGTTTTGTTTCTTCATTGCAAAATAAGATATATGCAGTGTGCATAAGAATTCGTTCATAAGTTTTGTTTTTACTATAGTTAGACCCTCCAATGGTCTGGGGGACAGTGAACTGGCCCCCTGTTTAAAAAGTTTGAGGACCCCTGCTCTAAAGAATGGAAAGAAGGACTTGCACCAAAGAGTTGTTGGCACATCACATTTATAACAGCCAGAGATATAATCAAATTGAAAGTCTGAATAAAGAATAAAGAAAGAATAAATGAATGGATATGAAAAATACAACTACATATTATGGCAAAATTCTGTTCAGTCCTAAAAAGGAAGGGAATTCTGACATATGTACACTACAAATAGACTCTTAAATTATTGTAAGTAGAATTAAATCATTCAGAAAAAAGACAAATACATGATTTAACTTCTTTGAAACTCTGAGAATCCCCGAATTCATAGAGTCTGTAGAAAGTTGGTCACCAAAGGCTGGGTGTGGGAAAAAGGGGAGTTATTCTCTTTTCATTTGAAAGTTTATTTAAACACCATGATATACAAAATTGTTTATAAGACAGTTATTTTAAGTATTCAATATTCCAGCACCAATCCCACCACTAGAGTAAAATGCCCTCCATTAATGTCCCCAATAACTCGCCCATCTCCATCCAGCCTGTCTTATTAGCAAGCACAAAATAATTTGCTACATCATATATCTCTTAGTGGTGTTACTCAAGTTATTGTCTGAGGATTTGCTATGATGTTAGGTGCTAGTTGAGTCTTCTGTGCCATTCTATTTTTGTTAAGTGAGCTTCTACTCAACTTCCCCATCTAATTTTCCGTGTTTCTACTGTCAGCACTGTGAATTTTGGAGGTGTTGCACTGCTGCATATGTGACTGTGCGCTCCTATAGTTATATCATTTGGAAAATTAACCACCATGACTTTTCAGGCCCATCAGGTTCAGCACAGCTGCTTCTTTCTGAAATCTGTCATGGGGTCATTTAAATTTGAGCGGAAGTGAATGTATTTGAGCAGAACGTTGGGCCCTCCAACAGGTCAGGGACAGGGCCTCCTCCATCTTATTAAGAAGGCTCCAGTAATCTGGACTCAGGTTTGGCAAAGCAGCAGCTTTTTTTCCTGGGAGTTAGTCTTTAATGGATAAAGATTTTTCAGTTGAAGATTTTTAAAAGTTCTGGAGAGAGACAGTGGTGATGGTTGCATAACATGATGAATGTACTTAGTGATACTGACCTGTATCTCAACAATGGCTCAAACCATTCTCTAAGTTAAGTGTATTTTACAATAAAAAACAAAATGGTCACTTGTATTAAAATTTACCCCATTGTGGGCCTGCATGACTGGAAGAAATCTTTCAGGGTTGACAGGGAGGGCAGGGCACCTTCCTCCCATATATGACTATATATACACATATACATATATACATATATGTATATATACATATAGTATATATATGTAGTTGTCATATATTATATACATATATGTCTTGAAGATGAGAGTCCTGAGAAGTGTTATGACTTGATGAGGCTGCAGAAGCACTACTGGCAACTGAGTTGTAATAATTCTATCACATAGCACCAGATCCTTGTGCAGTTTTTTAACTAGGATGCTTGCACTTGACCCCCTGCTCCCTGCATCATTCTCATCTGATTACACATCCTTTGCCAAACCTTTAGACTGCTCAGTGAAGACAAAAGTTCAAATATATATTTCTTTTGATTAATGTTTTCTTTTCTTCCCTCTTCTCTAAGCTGGACAATGTCAGAAAGATTGGATTCTCTGGTGTGGCACCACTGATAGAGGTCAATGACAGCATTGAGCTTTTTCCACACCAAACTTAGTTTCCGTCCCCTGGGGACAGCATGCGGCTGCATAGTAGCTCCTGACTGAGCCTCATCCTGTTCTCATCCACCCACAAAATACCACTGTAGTTGTCTTCTCTTTCAAGGGATCTTCCAGCTGCCCTGGCCAATATTAGCCCCACAAATGTTGATGCCAAGGCAGTATTGAGTGAAACTCTTCACCCAGCCAGCTTACACACTGCATGAAGAGGACAGTCAAGTCTCTGCATTTGTTGACATAAGATTCTCCTTTGTGAAAATACAGGAACTCCACCAGACAAGGCATTTTGCAACAAAAAACATTCTTGGGCCACTTTCAGGGCTTGATGAATTAAAGTCCAGTGGATCTGGGAAATAGTTGGTAGAGATTAACTAACTTCAATGTTTTGGGGCTCTAGTTAGGGATATGCTAGAGGGTAGGTCAGGAAATAAAGGAGGTTGCATCCTTCAGGTTAACTAAAAAAGTCAGACAAGACACTCACTGAACAAATTTAGTCCCATGCAGGATGGATTGGGACCAGGGGGTGTGAGGAGAGGCTGGGATGAGGGTGTGAAGTGTGTTTCATATTTGTATCCTGGTGCCTAATGTGGTAGCTGGTACAAAAGAGATGCTCAAGGAATGAATGAGTGAATGAATAAATGAACTGATGTTGTGGAAGTGGGACTGGAGCTGAAAATCTTGACCTAAATATTATTATAATTGCCTACAATGATTTCCAGGACCACGGTGATATTTTCTCAACTTCTCTGACAATTTTGTTTTCTTTTATGGTCTAAGATGATCCAGTACATTTTGACCCAGTAGAGCTCTAACAAGAAAAGAACAAGTATATATGTGTATGTAGACACATTCGCTTACACACAGCTACTACTAGTGTAAACATTGTAGCTGAGACAGCAGATTTATGCCCTACTTCCCCAGTTTCTCTGAGTCAACTACAGGGAGGGAGGAGTCACGCCTTTTCCTGGGCCTGAGAGGGAAGTTTTGTGTAATTCAATGAGGAGTTGGAGTTTTAGAGTTAGGAATATTAAATTGGTGCTTTTGAATCTTCAGTGTGTTCATAGCATCTGGAGATGTTAGTAGAATGCTGATTCTATTCTAGGAATAGAATAGGAGGGCCTTAGATTTGCATTTTTTGTAAGCTCTTGGTTTGAGTTCAATGCTAAAAACATTGATTGCTTATTTCATATTATTTTTGCAGAGCTTTCCAACTTAAGTGCTCAGTAGTTAGAGGATCAAGGGTCGGGGCTTAAATGTTCTAGATATAAGCAGCTTGATCTCATTTGCTCCAATCGGTTGAATGTCATTTTATATGATAAAGCATGAAAAAAGTCTAGAAGCATTGAACAAAGGCATTGGTCTTCCTGCAGGGTAGGTATTAGGAGCACTGGAAAACTAAAGCCCAGGCCATCTTCTGCTTCCATAAGTCAAGTTTTCTAGCTGATGTTACACACACAAGTTTAAGAAGTGCTGTGTTAAGAAGTTACTGAGGCTTCAGGAGATGAACTCTGTGCTGCCTGAACTAATCAAGCAACTCTCTCACTGGTTAGAACCAGGAAAGCTCCTCTCCACCTTTCCTGAGTATGACTGACAGAACGAAGAGGGGATAATTTCTATCTATTCATTTATTTGTGCATTTGGTCATTCAATAAGCATGTACTGAGTGATTTCTATGTGTTGTGTGTATGCATGCATCTGGGAAGCATAGATGTACAAAGACTAATTAGACATGAAATTTTTCCTCATTCCAGATGATTGAGATATTGTTTATAAAGCACTTGGAGTTCCTATTTTGGATGAAATAAGGTAATATTGACTATTTATTCAAGAAGGGAAATATATAGATTCTTTTTTTTTATTAGAAGTCTGAAACTCACTTCAAACATCACTGAACCATCTCTTCTGTTACTCCATTATTTTGGGGGGGGGGGTACACCTGATTTTACACTTATGAAAAAGCATCTAGAGGGGATTGGAGGACCATATGTGATCCTGGGAATTTAATTGGAGTTAGTCTCATGCAAAGCAAGCAACCTATTTGCTGCATTCTTGCACAGGACCCAGCCTTCCTCTATTTTGATGTTAAACCCAGGGCAGTATGACCCAAACCAAGATGACTCTGGGGTCTTCAGCTGCACTTGCTGTATGAATGAACTCAGTAGCAAGGTCATATACCTATATAGAATGAGTTTAAATCTCAGCTTTTGTTTAGCTCAACAACAAAAAAAAAAAAAAAAAAAAAAAAAAAGAGGAAATTACCATCTCCAACCTCAGGAATGAGGAACTAGCATTTATTACACATTTAAAAGCATTATCACCAAGAACGGGAATATTACGTGCAAAAACAAAATGAACTAATTGTCTAAGTACCAAGGAAATGGTTTCATATACTCAATTTGCACTTCTGTAGTGTTCCATTGTCCTTGTTTGTATAACACAATTTTCTTCCTCCTCCTCCCATACAATTGTTTCTTACTTTTTATTTAAAATAATTAGCAAAATTACTCAATGTTTTTTTCTACAAAATTATAGGTTAGTAAGTGCTATGAAGAGAGAAATATTAAAGCTACTTGTCCTCAGGAAGAATGCATTCTGATGAAAAATGTAGGATACAAAAGACTGGGAAAAAATGGCCAACATGCTAGGTTATTCGTCCTGCATAGGGATAAATGGGGTTTATTTGATGTTAATGAAAAATATGGCCTCTGGGTACTTCTAGGTGTGATTCCAAATACTCTTCCCTCAAATGAAATACAAATATTTATTAACTGTCTTCTCTCTGGAGAAATACATATCCTCTCTTGAACACAGATCTCTCTTCCTCCCCTCTCTTCCTTTCTTCTCTTTCTACCTCTCCCTTCACTTGTAGCTCTCTCAATAAAACTATTTTACTTCAAAAATACATTATAACATGGGACCCAAGTGATAGCATAGCAGTAGGGTGCTCGCTTTGCATGTGGCTGACCCAGGATGGATGAAGGTTCGATCCCCGGCATCCCATGTGGTCCCTGAGCTTGCCAGGAATAATTTCCGAGAACAGAACTAGGAGTAACCTCTGAATGCTGCCGGGTGTGCACCCCCCATATACCTAATAGCAGATAAAAATTTGATAACTGTGAGTGTTCGCAGAATCAGAGACTATGGATTAGGGGCAATGCTATATGCACTTTGCTTGTTTTTGTTTGTTTGTTTTAAGCCACATCCAGCGGTGCTCAGGGGTTACTCCTGGCTCTGAGCTCAGAAATAGCTTCTGGCAGGCTTGGGGGACCATATGGGATGCTGGGGATCGATTTCACACACCGAATCCATGCTGGGGATAGATCTTGAATCCATCTCAGGTTGGCTGCATGCCAGAAAAACGCCCTACTGCCGTGCTGTCACTCCAGCCCCCTCACTTAGCTTGTTTTAAGGAACCATGAAGCAACAAAATAAAACAGAATCTAGGATGTGGTGCTGGTATCATGTGAATCTATCTAATTATGTTTGAGCTGTAAAATTTAGTGACTATTATTTGGTTTTTTAACTTGATTTATTGTATCTGATTTTGCATTGTACTAAATAAGGCCTTCCCAAAACCAAGGGAATAAAAATATTCTATACTTTCTTCTAATGCTTACAGAACTTTACTTTTATATGCTTATACATGATATATATATATTTATATATAGCACTTGATTTGGAGTTTAAGATGATAAAAAATTCATCTGGTATAGGGTATGAACCCTTTGAAACAGCTGATTAGAGTACCCCTTGTAATACAATCCTTAATATTTTCTGGAATTTATTTAAACTTTTCATTTTGTCCCCCTTCCTGTCTATTGTGCTATTGTTGTTGCAAGTCAGCCCCTGAAGAGGTTGACTGATGGAAGGATAGAGGATGAGGTCTTTCCCCTCCAGCTCAGAGCACACCGTTTCACCTCAGAACCGTCGGGTAAACAGCTCGCGGACAGTCAGGCTTGTGGAAATATTAGCTTTATTCGGTGGACAAGACTGAAGTCCAAAGCCTCAGCATCAGTTCCTGCCAAAAGCCTCTCGCCTTCCACAGACCCTTGTTTTTATCCCCCAGAATCAGGTACCACCCAATGGTGGGATCAGATACCACCCAATGGTGGAAGCAGAATCAGGTACTACCCTAGGGTGGGGGCAGAATGCCAGGTCATACCCTAGGGTAGGGCACAATGACCGATCAGGGTAGGGTCAGTAACATAATAATCCCCTAAAATATTTACATACACAACAATTGTAATACCCAGGATTACACACACACACACACACACACACACACACACACACATCACACTCAGTTGTGATGCTCACTAGCTGTTGTGTATATTTAGTTGTAGTGCTTGCTATCAAGTTCGCAGGGGGATGGTGTTTACACTCCATTAGTTGTGCTACTCACACATACTCTGCTTGTTGGACTTTCTGGGAGGCATTTTGGTTTTGGGGCCACACCTGGTGATGCTCAGGGGTTACTCCTGGCTTGGAAATTGCCACTGGCCTTACAGTCTGTGCCATGGCTCTGGCCCCGCTCCCGGAGGCATTTTGATGCTGATACATGGGTTCACTAGGGTGGCACTTCCGGTCACAGTGCTTGCATACCTTTTAGCTGAGGCGCTCACACACACCTGGTAGTGGTGTGCTGAAGATGACACACTTGTCTGGGATGTGCTGGTAATTGAACACCTGCTGTGGTACTGAGCTGAAAGGACTGAGCTTCTGCATATAAGCAGCAGTGACACTAAATCTGCAACCTCATGCTTACAAAGCAGCCATCCTTGAACACTTCGAAATCTCTTTTTGAAAGCAAATGATATTGAGGCCTGTCAGCATCACTGTTTATCCTATGGTCACCAATTAATGATTCACATACCAATCTAAAATAAACTCCTCTGAGGTTATGAAAGATGGGAAACTTCAGTGAGTAATTCAAAAACATATTCTGCAATGCCAGATTTATAAAAAAAAATAACTTTTACTATACCCACAACCTTATTAGTAAGCTTTTAATTTTATTCCATTGAGATATTTACTCACTTTTATACCAATTCCACAGCTGAAAAAGAAACAATCATAATAACTAATGATAGTAATAGAAAAGCATCCTTATATTGTTATTTTTCAGGCTGGAATGAATTGACCCTGGAATTAAATTTGGTTTCAGTAAGGAAAAACGTCTTCTCCTGCATAAATATTGTCTAAACAAGAATTGTTCAATAGGACTTTGCTTCATCCTAAGAGCCCAGAACGGGCCTGGAGAGATAGCACAGCAGCGTTTGCCTTGCAAGCAGCCGATCCAGGACCAAAGGTGGTTGGTTCGAATCCCAGTGTCCCATATGGTCCCCCTGACAGGAGCTATTTTTTTTCTTTTTTCTTTCTTTCTTTCTTTCTTTCTTTCTTTCTTTCTTTCTTTCTTTCTTTCTTTCTTTCTTTCTTTCTTTCTTTCTTTCTTTCTTTCTTTCTTTCCTTTCTTTCTTTCTTTCTTTCTTTCTTTCTTTCTTTCTTTCTTTCTTTCTTTCTTTCTTTCTTTCTTCTTTCTTTCTTTCTTTCTTTCTTTCTTTCTTTCTTTCTTTCTTTCTTTCTTTCTTTCTTTCTTTCTTTCTTTCTTTCTTTCTTTCTTTCTTTCATTCTTTCTTTCTCTCTTTCGTTCTTTCTTTCTTTCTTTCTTTCTTTCTTTCTTTTTCTTTTTTTTTTTTTTTTTTTGGTTTTTGTGCCACACCTGGCGGTGCTCAGGGGTTACTCCTGGCTGTCTGCTCAGAAATAGCTCCTGGCAGGCACTGGGGACCATATGGGACACCAGGATTCGAACCAACCACCTTTGGTCCTGGATCGGCTGCTTGTAAGGCAAACGCCGCTGTGCTATCTCTCCGGGCCCATATATATAGCATTTTTAAAGGATTAATTTTAATAGGAGTCTCCAGGAACGAAGTTACTGTATCAAAGAGCAAAAATAGCTTCTGCCACAAAAACATTTATTCAATTATTTTCCAATCATATCCTCAGTTTCTAAAATACGAATGCATCATTTTGCTGATTATAACCTCTCAGTCCTTAGCTATTACCATCATGTGCTGTTTGGGGGAAATAGTGTGCTTTTTATTTATTTTGGGGGAAGCACACCCAGTGGAGCTCATCAATTACTTCTGGCTCTTTGCTCATGGATTATTTCTAGTGATTTTTAAGGGATTATCAGAGATGCTAGGGATTGAATGGGGGTTAGGCAAGGCAAGCACCTTAGCCTTTATACTATCTTTCTGGCCTATCAGCATTCATTTAATCTAGTGTCTAAAATAAATTTATCTATTTGTTCTTATTAAAATATATCTTCTCGAGTCAGAAGAGATACTATAGGGGGTCTGTCACTTGCCTTACATGTAGTTGACCCCATTTAAGTCACTGTTAAAACATAGGATCCCATGGGGCCCGGGCGGTGGCGCTAGAGGTAAGGTGCCTGCCTTGCCTGCGCTAGCCTTGGACGGACCGCGGTTCGATCCCCTGGCGTCCCATATGGTCCCCCAAGCCAGGAGCGACTTCTGAGCGCATAGCCAGGAGTAACCCCTGAACGTCACTGGGTGTGGCCCAAAAACCAAAAAAAAAACCAAAAAAACATAGGATCCCTGAGCATCACTGGTGTCATTTCTGAATAATCAGTCACCTAAGCACTGCTGGTGTGACCCAAACTCTGCATCTCTTCCTTTCCACCTGCTATGGAACACTACTAAGCAAGAAGAAAAGATCGAATCATGTAACTTGTGAGTGGTTCTGGAGATTATCAAACTGAGTGACGTTAGAAGGAGAGGGACAAACAGAATAATCGCACTCTTATGTGAGATAGAAAGTAACATGGTAATGAAAGAACAAATATTCAAAGGCCACAGAAATTAAGAACTGGTCTTTGATAGAAAGCATATCAGTGTAAGAGGCCTGGGGGGTTAGGATGGAGAGATATGGTAGAGGGGAGCTGAAACTCTGTTGGAGGGTGTGATGTTGGAATGTTTTTGTGTAAAACCTTAACATGATCACTATTGTAAAATATTGTACTTAAAATACAATAAAAATATAGATAAATCTTTGAATAGAAAATAGATCAAAGGTTGGAGAGACAAATAAAAGAGTGGAGTTAAACATTGCAGTGTCTAAGTAGAGAGAAAGAAAGAGAGAGAAAGAGAGAGAATGAGAGAGAGAGAGTGAAGAAAAATATTTGCCACAGAGGCAGGCAGATGAGAGGGCAGGGGAAAAGACAGGAGGGAAACTGGGAACATTGGTGGTGGGAAATATGCACCAGTGAAGGGTTTTATACATTGTATAGTTGAAGCTCAATCATAAACTGCTTTGTAATAGTGTGTATGTGGGGGAAACCACAACTTTATTATGAACAACCTTGTAACTATAGTGTTTAAATTTTTTTTTTTTGGTTTTGGGGCCACACCTGGTGTTGCTCAGGGGTTACTCCTGGCTGTCTTCTCAGAAATAGCTCCTGGCAGGCACGGGGGACCATATGGGACACCTGGATTTGAACCAACCACCTTTGGTCCTGGATCAGCTGCTTGCAGGGCAAACACCGCTGTGTTATCTCTCCGGGCCCAAATTAAATAATTTTTTAAAAAAAGTGGAGTGAATGCCTTACATTCTTGAGACCCTGAGTTCAGTTCCAGGAAACACAGTCCCCTTGAGCACTGCCTGGTAATCCTGGTATAACTCAACAACACAGTGCTAGACTTCAACACCAAACCCTCAGGCCTGTATTGTTGTGGGACATGTATCACTCAATAGAGGTCCAGAGCTCAGAAATACTAATTTTAAAGTTCCAAATATGCATCTTGACTTACTCCTAACAACCTTCTTTGAGGGTAATGCCAACTCACTTGTTAGGTGCTATTGATGAATCAATCTTTATTTTTTTCTACCTAAGTAAGCATTTCCATATTTTCCTATTCATTTTAATTCATACAGTTTTATTTCTTATCATTTGATCTCCAAATGCTAATGTGTACTAGGTAGCAGAGAGTCTACTAAATATTGCCAAAGATCTTTGTGCATTCCCTGATTTACCAACCAAACAGCTTTGCTCAAAAGAGGAACTTTTGGTATAGCATGAATAGTTGTAGTAGATTTGTGTTGTCTTTTAGTACAAGAAATAGTTCATTGTTCTAACAGGAGAGTAGCATGGCACTAGGCCCAGAGATTAAGCAACAACAAACTAGGGGTTAAAAGTAGGGGTGGAATTGAGAAGTTGTTTCCCAAGAATGCGTAAGAGGAGCTAAACCAGAAGTTCATAAACATGATGGACTCATTGCCGGGAAATTTTGATCAGGTTTGGTATGAAAATGAGAGTGATTTTTGGGCCAGAGAGATAATACAGCAGCAGGAAAGGTTCTTATTTTGCATGCATTCAATCCTAGTTTAATCTCAGGCACCACATAAGGATCCCTGAACACTGTTAGGAGGGATTATTCAACAGAGAGTCAGGAGTAAGCCTTGAACACATCTGGGTGTAAACTACGCCCTCTTCTCCCCACTTCGTTTTATAAAGAAAGTGATATCTCGGGGCACATCATCTATAGGTATTGCATTTACCAGAGTGAGTATTTGATTTGAAAATCCTTACAACTTCTTCCTACCATTCTATTCCTGTCATGTCTGAGGATCACCTTACCTTTACCTTGACTGGAATGATCCCTTATATTTAATGCTTGTTAATATTTATAACCTATTATATGATTATTCTGCCTTGATTGTTATGAAGGCTAGTATCAATCATAAGCACAAACTCCAGAATCTCTTTTTGTACAACTTCTATACAAGTTTATCTCAATAAAACCAGTATTTTTCCTTTTCTCTTACTTCTTCAAATATTATTGACAATATTTTCCCAATCATACCTGAAAATTTCAGGCATATTATATAGTTTATCATTTGAGTTTGAAGAATAAAACTCTTTAAGAAGGTACTCTCAATGTATTTTTTTTATCTATATTGGGCTCCAATTTTTTTCTATTGAAAAATTCATTTTTTCTATGAATAGTAAGAGCTCATTTTAGAAAATTTAATCAAAATAGTGAGGAAAAAGGTAAATTACAATAGTTCTACTCCAAAAAGTAGACACTGTAAAGATTTAATTGTAATTATATTTTAATACTGTTTCTCTATATCAATTTATTAATTAACTACAAATCACCTGAACATTGAGACATTGGATCAGTTCTTGGAATATATATGGTAAACAAAATATATATGACTCTAGTTGTTATAAAAGAACATTTAAAAAAGTAAACAAGTAGGACTTGCACGAAAATGGAATAAAAGTACTACTTCCTATTTTTTCCACTAAGTATGACTAAATCCCCTGATTGCCAAATATTAAACAAACACAAAAAAACTTCTGAACAGTGGAGAGAAGCAGATAAAACCAACTTAAGACTTTAAAATCCAAGGAATTACATAGAGATACATTCACAGATTTTCTTTGCTTCACATATATCCCTCTCAGAGGTCTGGAAAAGCTAGAAACTTGAAAATGGCAATTAGTATATATAAGAAAATGCTCCACCCAAGGCCAAAGGATTATACATGAAAAAATATTTTAGACATTTATTGCTCTTCAACAGAGAAACACCAGAGATAATTCTGGCTCCAAATCCATGCATGGCATCAAAGGCTGATAGAGACCATTGATTTTCATATGGTCTGGCTATAATGAAACTGCCCTAAATTTTTCTCTATGGTGAGATGATTCCAGAGAAGGCCAGATAGGGCAAAGATATCTTCTTCCCACCAGGTACACAGGTGGAGGCTATTTGTGTGGGGAGTCATGACTTCAATTCCCACCCATCAGTACCAATAATAGCTTTTCCACTCTTCAGTGGAAAATCAGTGAGAAGACAGAACTGCCTGCATTATCCATCAGTCACAATCTAGCAGTGATGCTGTGTCCATGGAGGTTTGTGGGAAGATAATACTAATAATGAGTTACTTTCATTTCCTCTGTTCAGCAGGTATTAGTGGAAGCCATTAGGGTTTCCACCACCAATCAAGGGTAACAAGGGCCACAGTTCCCTTGGTGTTAATGGAAATTAAGTATTTACTCTTGGCTGGCTCTATACAAGGCAACACAACTGTTTTTCTTGCCAGAGCAGTTTCAGAGAAAATTATCTAAGAAAAAGATCCATAATCTTGCATTATGCTATTCAAAATATTCAGCTACAATAAAAAGTGAATTGTCATATCATTGATCAGTAAAATCTCACCTTGAATGAAAAATATAAACTAAAAGATTCTAACACCAAGATGACAGAGTGATAGACCTCTTAAAGTAACACTCTTTTAAAGGCTTCAATGGGAAATCAAGAACACATGTGACATATAAATAAATTGAACCTCTCAGGAAAAAATGATGACATAAATAAAAACATGTAAAAATTATAGAAGTAAAATATGAAACAATAACATCCCAATAACAATAACCATCCCAAACTTACTATATTAATTTAATTATTGAATATAAGACAAAAATGAATCAATGAACTTGAAGAATAAACAATAGAAATTACCTATAACATAATAATGAAAAAATGGCAGGATCACAATAAAAGATTTAACACTGGGGCCTGGAGAGATAGCACGGAGGTAAAGTGTTTGCCTTGTGTGCAGAATGTTGGTGGTTCAAATCCCAGCATCCCATATGGTCCTCCAGCCTTCCAGGAGCGATTTCTGAGCGTAGAGCCAGGAGGAACCCCTGAGCGCTGCCGGGTGTAACCCAAAAACCAAAAAAAAAAAAAAAAAAATTTAACATTTATATCGTTGCTGTCCCCAGAGGAAGAGAAAGATGAGGCTGAAAATGTACTAAATATGTAATGGAAGCTGGAGATATGCTTATGAGAGTTAAGGCAATGCAGATTTTGATTTGCTTCCCAGCATTATATAGCTCTGGGGGCCCACAAGCAATACTGGGATTGCCCAATACTTGATATATTATAAGACCAGAGCAGCAACACATCTGTGGGCCCTTGCATTGAACCACCACTCAGAGAATCATCAGAAAAGACCTCCATACTTCCTGAGCACCACTTTATAGGGCCCCAAACACCCAAATACAAAACGAAAACCTTACAAACAACAAAAGACATAAGCCCAGTTTCAAGAAGTCATGAGTTCCACACAAGATACTACTAAATAAATTTATACCATCACAACCTTATGCCAACTTTATGAAAACTAAAAATGAAGGGAAACTCATGAAAGCAGCTTTAAAACACATTATTGAACAGAAAAAAAGTGATTATAATGACCAAGGACTTCTCATCAGTAATGATAAAGGCACATGGTTAGTGGCAATACACTTCTCACAGAAAGAAAAGGACTATTGATCTATAATATCATATCTAGTGAAAACACTCTTGTAGAGTGAAGGAAATACCAAGACATTAAGAGAGGGAAAGATGAAAAGTAAAGTTGTCACTGGTAAGAAAGACTAAAGGAAATTCTTTTAATATAGATGAAGTGATAGAATAAGAAAATCTAAGCATCAAGAAGACAGCAAGAGCATTGAAAAAAAGCGAAAAACATCAGTAAAAATAACATATATACATACATACGTATACACACACATGTGTAGAGAGACAGAAACAGAAGTAAAAAGTCTGCTCCCGAGGCAGGCAAGGGGAAAGATGGGAGGGAAACTGGGGCATTGGTGGTGGGAGAGATGTGCAGTGGTGAGGGTGTTAAATATTGTATGATTGGGGCCGGAGAGATAGCATGGCAGTAAGGTGTTTGCCTTGCCTACAGTAGGACGGCGGTTCGAATCCAGGCATCCCATATGGTCCCCACAGCCTGCTAGGAGCGATTTCTGAGTGTAGAGTCAGGAGTAACCCCTGAGCGCCGGCGGGTGTGATCCATAAACAAAAACAAAATCAAAATATTGTATGACTGAAACCAATCATGAACAACTTTGTAACTGTGAAAAAAAAAAGAACTGTATTATGAACAACCTTGTAATCATGGTATTTAAATAAATTAATAAAAAAGAAAAAAGGAAAGAAAGAAAAAAGAAGGAAGCAAAAAAAAAAAGAGAGAATAGCAACAAGCAAATTTATGAAAATTACGGTGTCTCCAAGGAGATCATTAATCATTGTCAGAAGATTTAGTAAGCTCTTGTTGCCAGTTGACCATTCTGCTACTTCATTTGTTTCTGAACATTGAGTGGTTTATAAATTGAGTTCTTACAGGAATGACAGTACTAAACAAAAATGGAGTTGTCTGATTTGCCATGTGGTCCAGGAATTAGAAGCATTATTGCAGCTTTCATGGGGCATGTTTTCAGTTGCTAGGTTTTCAGGTATGGTGGGTTTGACAGGCAGGACTTGGCTTACCTCTCCTCCTGAAGTTGTCAGTCTCACTGCAGGGTCTATGTAGCCATAATTTTTTATGGCTTGGTTTACATCTCTTTTGAATAACATTTTGATTAAAAAAACTAATTATGAAATAAATGGGCAATTTTATTGTGACTAAGGTTTGAAACAAAAGAAGCAGGTCTTGTTAGAATAGCATCTGACACAATCTGTGGGTGACAGCTTATGATTTAAAACATAGGATCAGAATTCAGAAACCAGGTGACAACCTAAAATAACAGAACAATAAACAATGAATAAAATATTAAGGATTTGTTTATTTATTTTGGTTTGGGGGCCACACCTGGTGCTGCTCAAGCCTTACTCCTGCCTCTATGCTCAGGAATCACTCCTGGTGAGCTCAGGGGACCATATGTGGTGCCAGGAATTGAATCTGAGTTAACTACAAAAAGACAAGTGTCCTATCTGCTGCACTATACCTATGATTCCAAAGCAATTTATAACCCAATGTTTTATGTACATGAAAACTAATAAAATGTTTAAATAAAGGTATTAACCTTGAGTTTAATTAGCAATCTTAGTGAAAATTATGTAATAAAGATCAGAAAGCTGTAGAGATAGTACATCGGCTAGAGCTCTTGCCTTGCAAGTGTTCAACCCAGGTTTTTTTTTTTGTTTTTTGTTTTTTTGTTTTTGGGCCACACCCGGCAGTGCTCAGGGGTTACTCCTGGCTGTCTGCTCAGAAATAGCTCCTGGCAGGCACGGGGGACCATATGGGACACCGGGATTCGAACCAACCACCTTTGGTCCTGGATTGACTGCTTGCAAGGCAAACGCCGCTGTGCTATCTCTCCAGGCCCTCAACCCAGGTTTAATCCTCGGCTAGTTGGACCATGTAAGGGTCCAACCATGAGTTATTCCTGAGCACAGAACCGGGAATAAGCTCTGAATACCACCAGATGTTTCCCCAAACCAAACCAAATAAAATATAATAAAGGAAAAAAAAAAAAGAAAGACAGAAGTACTAATATCTTTCTCTCTGTCTCTCCACCAATCAGAAAGCAGACATAAAGATTCCAAATTCAAGATCTCATTGTAAAAATGTTTTTATGCAATGTCAAGTTTATTCAGAATATAGAGAAACCAACCCTTTCTATAGCATGGGTAGAAAACATTAGGATTTGCTAATGCTAGTGTGCATTTATTAGCAAAATCATTTGTAGAACAATGTTTAGTGACATCTAGAAGATGAGTAGATGTGTTGATTCAACAATTTCATTTTTAGGTTACATCCTGTATGGGGAAATTTCAATGTTTGGCACCTAGAGGAACAGTAAAGATGCCAGAATAGATGGCGTAAGGGGACCGAGTGGGAGGGTGGTGGGACCAAAATTAGACTGTGCTATTATGTGGGGAACAGCAGCTCTTGGGCAGGTCTTTACTGGGTTCCACATGGAGGGTCTGATATTTTGTTGTTGTTGTGTGTTTTTTTTTTAAAGAATTGCTGGTAACATTTTGGCACCTGACCTGTTAAGCCAGAGGAAGGGAAAAAATTAGAGACAGTCCCTCTCCGATGGAGACTTTGAAATGGCAGTAGTAGCAGAGGTGGGACAAGAGTTCAGATCCTCCTAAAGATGTGGTACATATATATACAATGGAATACTACAAGCTGTAAGGAATGATGTAATCATGCAACTTGCTGTGACATGAATGGAACTGGAAGATACTAATTTAAATGAAGTAAGCCAGAAGAAGGATACATACAGGATAATATCACTTCTATACGGCTTTTAGAATAACTGCATGAAGGAATGCAGTGGGTTTAAATGGGGATTGTCTAGAATATTCTTTTTTTTAATTTTAATTTTTATTTTAATTATGACAACAAAGATGCAAAGAAAGAGGACAGGGTAAAGTTACAGTGGAGGCACAATCACCCATAAACAGAATTCTCGGTAGTCCCATCGATGATATCCCAGCCTTGAACTTTCAGCCAAAGAACATTAAGAAAAACAAAACTGAACCCATGTACAATACAAGTACTTTGTCCCTCAAATCCCCTAGAATATTCTTGAAATTGAATGGAGGAGAAGAAAAACTGATATAAAATAACAGGTGACAAGCACCAAGGGGATTCAGGTGCACTGATGGTATTAAGAACTGACTATCCAACCTATGGAGGCAAAAATAATGAAATCATGAGACACAGACTGTTAACAACCAAACTAGAAAGGTACTTTTTTTAGTTTATATTCCTATAAACTGCCTATTATGATGGCAGGCTGGGGCAGGGAGGGTGGTGGATGAGATGGGCTTTAGGAACATTGGGGATAGGATTGGTGCTAAAACATTAAAGTCTAAAACTTAACTATGAATAACCTAGTAAATCACAATGCTTTAATTAAAACAAATAAGAACTCAGTCAGATCTATAGCCAGAGGTTACAACTGCCGCTAAGCCCATACATAGTGTTGCCTCATTCCCACATTAGAAATTTTCACATACATGGGACTAGAGCAATAACACAGGGTGTAGGGTTGTTTGGCTTGTATATGGCCAATCTGAGGTTGATCCCCAACATCCTATATAGACCCCTTATATGGACCTGCCAGGAGCAATTTCTGAGCTCAGAGCTAGGAGTAACCCCTGAATGCTGCCAGATGTGGCTCCCAAACCAAAAAACCCTCAAAGATTATAAAAAGAAACTTTCACATACAAAAGAGATAATCTCCCTTTAGTTTGTACTTGCCCAAAATTAGTTTCTCTGGACTTGACTTTCTCTTCCTCCCTAACGTGAGGGAACTACAGATATTTCACTTTTAATTTTGACCATTTAAAGTGTCAATGTTTGACAATAAGGTTTGATAATGTGGAGAAAAAGAAACCTTGGTACACTTAATAGGAATACACATTTCTATAGCTTGTATGAGAAACAGTATAGAGATTACTTTTAAAAAATGAAATGCTGAGCCTGGAGAGATAGCACAGCGGCGTTTGCCTTGCAAGCAGCCAATCCAGGACCGAAGGTAGTTGGTTCAAATCCCGGTGTCCCATATGGTCCCCCGTGCCTGCCAGGAACTATTTCTGAGCAGACAGCCAGGAGTAACCCCTGAGCACCGCCGGGTGTGGCCCCCCCCCCAAAAAAAAAAAACCAAACAAAAAAATGAAATGCTATTGCCTTCTACAATTTTATTTTTTATTTTTTATTTTTTTTTTTGTTTTTGGGCCACACCCAGAGGTTAGGGGTTACACCTGGCTGTCTACTCAGAAATAGCTCCTGGCAGGCACGGGGGACCATATGGGCTTAGGTCCTGGATCTGCTGATTGCAAGGCAAACACCGCTGTGCTATCTCTCCGGGCCCGCCTTCTACTATTTAATCTCATCATTAGACCCATTGAGAAGCCTTCCCTCAGCATGGATGACTAACCAAGGTTTCTGAGTGAAAGGCGATATTCCTTATGGCTACTAAATATGAACCTCCCACTATTCAATCGAAATTTTGTCAATAGACCCTCTGAAAAGCCTTGCCTCAGCATGGATGACTGACCAACATTTCTAATAGTGAAGATAAAGAGGAATGTCATCAGAAGGTCCACTGAGAAGTCTTTCCTCAGTGTGGATGGCTGATCAAGATTTCTCTTAGTGAAGCTGACATTCTTCATGCTTAGTAACAAACATTTATTTGGCCTAAATATGAACCTTCCTTTTGCCTCATTAAGTGTGCATATAATTGAACGTTTACTTCCTAATATAAAGATTTTTTACAGGAAAATATAGCCCCCCAAAACACTTAAAAACAACTTTTTTCCTCTTTGTTTTTAAAATGCCCTTGCAGTTTTTAACAGAAAAGAATGTTCTACTTTAGCATCTCTAAAGCACTTTAAGTACTTGCTAACTTGTTGTGTATGTAAACATTTTATGGGATTATTATGTTACTGACCCTACCCTGATCGGTGATTGTGCCCTACCCTAGGGTATGACCTGGCATTCTGCCCCCACCCTAGGGTGGTACCTGATTCTGCTTCCACCATTGGGTGGTATCTGATCCCACCATTGGGTGGTATCTGATTCTGAGGGATAAAAACAAGGGTCTGTGAAAGGCGAGGGGCTTTTGGCTGGAACTGATGCTGAGGCTTTGGACTTTAGTCTTGTCCACCGAATAAAGCTAATATTTCCACAAGCCTGACTGTCTGCGAGCTGTTTACCGGCCGCTTCACCTCAGAACCGCCGGCTGAACAGGGTGGCAGACGCGTGCTCCGAGCTGGAGGGGAAAGACCTCATCCTCCATCCCTCCATCAGTCAACCTCTTCAGGGGCTGACTTGTAATACTAACTAACATTCCAAAAGGTTTGGCTAGGATAGCATTGGGCTGTTGAACTTCGCTGGGCATCGATTCTGCATCTCTTCATATAAGTTTGTCTCTTTTATTGCCCCTTCCAAAAACCAGACCTTAGGAAGTTATTTGTAATAGCCTATAGATAAAAAAAAACAACAACAAACACCTGTTCCCTCAGGAAAAAAATTGATAAGAAAATTTAGCTTCTTGCTAATCTCTTAATCTACATCAGCATTGATACCTAGGGCCTGGCCAGAGAGGAACTATTTTGAAATGCTAAAACTTACCTTTCATTTATTGTCTGTGGTCTTAATTAAATATATCTATTCTTTTTTTTTATATCTATTCTTAAGGTCTACAAACAACCTACAGCCATGCGAATTGTTTTGAAGATAAAACAATGCATATTGATAAACTTCTTTTTACAAACTTGTGCTTTGCAAAGAAACAAAATGTGAGCATTCTTTTCATACCTGTGACTGGCAATATATCCCATTTATACCCTTGATTTTTCACATTAAAAATTAGAATGCTGGGGCCGGAGAGATAGCATGGAGGCAGGGTGTTTGCCTTGCATGCAGAAGGACGGTGGTTTGAATTTCAGCATCCCATATGGTCCCCCGAGCCTGTCAGTAGTGATTTCTGAGCATGGAGCCAGGAGTAACCCTGAGCGCTGCTGGGTGTGACCCAAAAACCAAAATAAAATAAAATAAAATAAAAATCAGAATGCTGTTCTCCTGCATAACCTTGTGTGGTTCCTCATTTCTTCATATTTCACCATCCATGCATCCACTCTCCTAGCAGAAACTCGAAGAGGTTCTCTAATGCAACTGGGCCAAAGCTAGCCACAGCGAAATACCACCTGACCAAATAATTTCATTTGTAGGCTCTTTTCCAAATACTATGAAAATACGTATTATAAAGGGATATATGCCTCCTTATGATTATAGCAGAATCATTCATAATAGCCAAAACAGAAACCAACTTATGTCCATAAGTGGGACATTGAAAAAAGAAATTATTTTTAATATTCAATGAATACTACTTAACTTTTAAAAATGATAAATTCTTTATCCAAAGAAAACAAAGACATAAATTTGGAATGAAACATGTACATCTCTGGTTTTTAAAGTGTAATTTATAATAACTGAGACTGGGGGACACTCTACTAGCTGATCACAAATAAATTTTATATAAATACTCAGCTATTAAAAAATGATGTGGTCCACAGTATGGCCAGTAACATTAGTTAGCTCTTGCTCTGCACTGTTTAATGGGTAAACAGTGGACTGTCTCTTTCCAAAAGACTCTCAACTTTCACTCACAAACACACTCACAAAAAAATTGGGGACATTTTTATTAGTCCTTTAAAAAAGAATTCAGATAAAATTATAGAGGGAAAAAAAGGGAACCTGAACTTGAGTAATACAGCTGGAACAATCCTCAGCAGCTGCGGTGGGAGAAAGAGATTTAATTTGGTTGATTTTCTGTGGTTGTTGGTTGTTGGCTCATCTCATGGTGATGGAAGCTGCACATTTTTTTTGAAGGAACTAGAAAGCTTCTGGAGTTTGGTTGTCCAGGCAGCAAGCAGACGCAAACCAAGGAACTGGGGATCTTTGCACCATTCCAAGATTCAAATGGGACATATTTTGGAAAGATGCGCAATGTTCAAACATAAATGTGACAAAAACTGACAAACAGGAAGCTAATGTTCTCAGAGAGAGCAACATGTTTGTCTCCAAGAGACATTTTATTTTGAAGATATGTGCTACCACCCTCTTGCTGAAAGCACTGGTCCCTCCGTTGAATGGAATGCAATTGAATGGAATTTATTGATCTATCCATATCACTCCAGACTCAGAATTCTCTAAGGTTAGCTTTGAAACAAACTTAAGTCAGACTTATGAGGACCTGATTAGGAAAGTGGTGGAAGTCTTCAAGCCAGGAAAGTTTGTGACCTCCCTGTTTATAAATCAGAATTCTCAATGTTGCACAGTGCTTTCTTTGCTCCAGAAGATTGAAGGTTTTGAAACGTCTTGATTGCCAGAGTGGTTTAATATCTAATGATTACAAATTTGTTTTTTTTTTTTTTACCAGTTTCTCTAAAAAGCAGCAGCAGAAAGAAATGAAGGAAAAAAACACAAAAAGAGAATGCACATAGAAAGTGGTGGCTGCTTTTTTGATACTAGGGGCCACGTTTTCAATAACAACTACCTTGTAGTTGCAGAAAGCCCTAGATGTAAAGATAGTGCAATCATTTTGAATTGTATGCATTATTATACCAAGAAGTTAGGTATCTTGCAAGACTGTTCTCATCCTATGTTTAGGTATCCTATGCCACTCTTGCTGTGAAATGGACATACATATAGAAAAAACCTTTTACTGTATAAATCATTATGATACTTGTAAAAACAATTCAATTTGGTTTATGTGCAGTGTAATATTTCTCCAAGTGTCACCCAAAATCCCCCACAGACAAGGCTTTTGTTCACACGAGGTGTTGGCCTCAGCCTAACCCTCTGGGACTTTTTTAGTATGTTGCCAGAATTTTTACATCCAGTTACTTCCACTTTCCAAAACATATCTTCTGCTAATATGATTGAAACCAGTTTCTACTGGTTTCAAAACATATGATTTTGCAACAGCAATGAAAAGTTTTCTTCCATGAGTCGAGTCCTCTTAAGAAAATTATTGCCGTCTATTGTGTATTACTGTTGTAATGTTGCTTCCTATATTTGTATTCATTTAATCGACTTCTTTTTTGTTTTTATTTAATTTTTAATTGATTTATTTATTCCTGCCACTTTCTTTTTTCCTCTTCCACCCCAATAAATAAATACACTTAAAAAAAAGATGTTATTGTCTTTTGCTCATCTAGAATGGAACTAGAATGAAGCTATGTTAAGTAAAATAAGTCAGATGAAGAAAATCAAATACAGGATGATTCACTCATATATGGTATGTAAGAAACCAAAGAAGGAGGATAGGCAGTTTAACATTATAATGAACCCTTAGACTTTGACTGTGGAACAACGATCACCTAATAGTGGTGCTAGGGAGTTAGTGGGAATCAGGAGAGGAAGAGATGGACTAGCAGTGACATAAAGATAGTGGTGGAGAGCACTTGATTGGTGATGGACATGTGGCATATGGTAACTCGATATACTAAATGCATTAATAGCAATGCTATCATAATGGTTGAGGTGATTATGCTAAATGAGATAAATCAGGAATTCAGATGACTAGCAGATCGTTTTGATCCTATGAGAACTATAAATAACCAAACGAAATGAACTGGTACATCACAACAAAAATAATTCTTAGACTATAAATACTGCTGTGGATACCATAGAGAAAGGAGGAGAGGAGGAAAGAATGTGTGAGGATCATTTTGATAATAGAATGGCAATAGAAGTTGGCAAGGTTTATATATTTTTTATCAAGACACGAAGCTCTACAAACATTTGATAATATTATGAACCAATGTTATGAACCGATGTTAATCAAGAAAATTGGTGGCCCAGACGCCATTTTCAGGGAGGGACTTCAGAGCATAAAAACCGGCTATCCTTTGCAAAAGCTGGCTCCCTGTGTGTGACACCAGGCGGGGAAAATCCGCGAAAGTACACCAGCCCAGTGGGGCTCAGCTGTAAAAGACTGTGAGTGTGACCTGTCTATGTCTGTCTACTGTCCTCTTGCGTGAAACTCTTGCGAGTGGGGCAAAAAGAGCCTCCAGAAACCTCGCTCGCCCAGACGCCATTTTCAGGGAGGGACTTCAGAGCATAAAAACCGGCTATCCTTTGCAAAAGCTGGCTCCCTGTGTGTGACACCAGGTGGGGTAAATCCGCGAAAGTACACCAGCCCAGTGGGGCTCAGCTGTAAAAGACTGTGAGTGTGACCTGTCTATGTCTGTCTACTGTCCTCTTGCGTGAAACTCTTGCGAGTGGGGCAAAAAGAGCCTCCAGAAACCTCGCTCGCCCAGACGCCATTTTCAGGGAGGGACTTCAGAGCATAAAAACCGGCTATCCTTTGCAAAAGCTGGCTCCCTGTGTGTGACACCAGGCGGGGAAAATCCGCGAAAGTACACCAGCCCAGTGGGGCTCAGCTGTAAAAGACTGTGAGTGTGACCTGTCTATGTCTGTCTACTGTCCTCTTGCGTGAAACTCTTGCGAGTGGGGCAAAAAGAGCCTCCAGAAACCTCGCTCGCCCAGACGCCATTTTCAGGGAGGGACTTCAGAGCATAAAAACCGGCTATCCTTTGCAAAAGCTGGCTCCCTGTGTGTGACACCAGGCGGGGAAAATCCGCGAAAGTACACCAGCCCAGTGGGGCTCAGCTGTAAAAGACTGTGAGTGTGACCTGTCTATGTCTGTCTACTGTCCTCTTGCGTGAAACTCTTGCGAGTGGGGCAAAAAGAGCCTCCAGAAACCTCGCTCGCCCAGACGCCATTTTCAGGGAGGGACTTCAGAGCATAAAAACCGGCTATCCTTTGCAAAAGCTGGCTCCCTGTGTGTGACACCAGGCGGGGAAAATCCGCGAAAGTACACCAGCCCAGTGGGGCTCAGCTGTAAAAGACTGTGAGTGTGACCTGTCTATGTCTGTCTACTGTCCTCTTGCGTGAAACTCTTGCGAGTGGGGCAAAAAGAGCCTCCAGAAACCTCGCTCGCCCAGACGCCATTTTCAGGGAGGGACTTCAGAGCATAAAAACCGGCTATCCTTTGCAAAAGCTGGCTCCCTGTGTGTGACACCAGGCGGGGAAAATCCGCGAAAGTACACCAGCCCAGTGGGGCTCAGCTGTAAAAGACTGTGAGTGTGACCTGTCTATGTCTGTCTACTGTCCTCTTGCGTGAAACTCTTGCGAGTGGGGCAAAAAGAGGCTCAGAGGAGCACGGCCGCTCCGCTTCGCTACGCGGCCGTGCACTCTTTCTAAGGAAAGAACTCCATTGCAACAAGAAGGAAAAATCACACTAAGAACGGCGCTATATCACAGAAGCAAACATTTCTCTCTGGACTCTCTTCTCTGTTGCATGCTCGGGCCTAAGATTTGACCCAGTGTGAGGCTTCATCCACAAAGGACTCCCCTCCCTTAGAGGCAAGTCAGCCCATCCAGAAAGGGAGGAGCCAGAGGAGTGTGCTGCCTACATCATATAGACAATGAATACCACCACAACACGTAGAAAAACCCACAATACAAGTGTGACAATGGGGAAACAACGCAGGCCAGCATCAGACATAGAGAATGAAGATGACAATTCTGAGGACCAGATAATGACTGAACAACTAATCAACCTCTCAGATAAGGACTTTAGACTAGCAATATGGAAGGTGCTCAACAGACTCCAAGAAACCATGGATCGAGTTGAACAGAACACTAATAAGAACCAAGAAAATATGAAGGCAGAAATGACAAAACTCCAAACTGAAATAACATGTCAACTAACAGGACTGAAAAAGTCAGTAAACGAAGTGAATGACAAAATGGATAAGCTCTGGGACAGGGTATCAGAAGCTGAGAATAGACTTGGTGCTGTGGAAGATGAGATACATAACAATTCCATACAGCAGGAGAGATTGGACAAAAAACTTAAAGCAAATGAGCAGACAATGGAAAAATTAGTCAAAGAATGGGAACAGACGAAAATAGAAGTCTATGATAAGATCAACAGAAACAACTTAAGAATCATTGGAGTCCCAGAGACCCAGGAAGAAAATTTCCAGGAAGAATCAATGGTCAAGAACATCATTAAAGAGAAACTTCCAGAGCTAAAGAATATATGTGATCAAATCCTGCATGCCCGAAGAGTACCAACCAAAAGAGACCCCAGAAAAACCACCCCAAGACACATCCTAGTCACAATGACAAATCCCACAGATAGAGACAGAATTCTGAAAACAGCAAGATCAAAAGGGGAAATCATGTTCAAGCAAGCTTCCCTGAGATTTACAGCAGACCTGTCACCAGAAACGCTCAATGCCAGAAAGCAGTGGTGGGATATTGTGACAAGACTGAATGAAATGAATGCTTCACCCAGAATACTATACCCAGCAAAACTCACTTTCCGTTTTGATGGAAGAATACATGGTTTCACAGACAAAAAACAGCTCAGAAACTTCACAGACACAAAACCAGTCTTAAGAGAAAAACTGAAAGACCTAATCTAAGACAAGACTACCCAAAAGACACACCAAATTTTGAAATAAAGATGGCGTTAAATCCCAGGACAATTCTTTCTCTCAACGTCAATGGACTAAATGCACCAGTTAAGAGACACAGAGTGGCTAAATGGATCAAAAAACTCAATCCAACCTTCTGCTGCCTACAAGAAACGCACCTGAATAGTCAGAACAAACATAGACTCAAAATAAAAGGCTGGAGAAAAGTTATCCAAGCAAACAACACCCATAAAAAAGCTGGAGTGGCCATACTAATATCAGATAATGCAAACTTTATACTCAGGAAGGTTGTAAGGGACAAAGACGGACATTTTATATTAATCAAGGGGTACGTAGAGCAGGAAGAATTCACTCTCCTAAACATATATGCACCGAATGAGGGGCCAGCAAAATATTTAATACAACTGTTGACAAATCTGAAAAATAATATCAACAACAACACAATAATTGTGGGGGACCTTAACACGGCTTTGTCAACACTGGACAGGTCAACCAGACTGAAACCCAACAAGAATATACTAGACCTGAGGAGAGAAATGGAAGAAAGAGGCCTAGTGGATATATATAGGACACTCCATCCCCAGAAACCTGGATACACATTCTTCTCCAATGTACATGGGACATTCTCCAGGATAGACTACATGCTGGCACATAAAACATACCTCCATAAGATCAAGAGGATAGAAATTTTGCAGACTACCTTCGCTGACCACAAGGCTCTGAAATTATTTGTGAACTCCAAAGGGACTCAGAAGAAACACTTTAACACCTGGAAGTTAAACAGCCTCATGCTCAATAACCAGTGGGTCCGAGATGAAATCAAGGAGGAAATAAAAAGGTTCCTGGAAACAAATGACAATAAAGACACAAACTCTCAGAACTTATGGGACACAGCAAAAGCAGTACTGAGAGGAAAATTTATAGCTTTGCAAGCACACATCAGGAAGGAAGAAGGAGCTTACCTGAGTAGCTTAATGACACAGCTAATAGAACTAGAAAATGCTCAACAAAAGGACCCAAGAATAGGAAGACAGAAGGAAATAACAAAGTTGAGAGCAGAAATCAACGAAGTGGAAACTCAAAAAACAATCCGAAAGATCAACGAAAGCAGAAGTTGGTTCTTTGAAAAAATAAACAAGATTGATAGACCACTGGCAAACCTAACAAAGAAAGAGAGAGAGAGAAACTTGATAACTCGTATCAGGAATGAAAAAGGAGAGATCACTACTGATATGACAGAGATTCAAAGGGTAATCAGAAACTACTTTGAAAAACTCTACGCCACTAAAAATGAGAACCTGGAAGAAATGGATAAATTCTTGGACTCTTATAATCTTCCACGGTTGAAGGAAGAGGATGTAGCATATCTAAACACCCCCATCACCATTGATGAAATTAAAACAGTAATCAAATGTCTGCCGAAAAACAAAAGCCCAGGTCCAGATGGATTCACTAATGAATTCTATCAAACTTTCCAAGAGGAACTACTGCCAATCTTGGCAAGACTCTTTCATGAAATTGAACAAACAGAAACACTTCCAAATAGCTTTTATGAAGCCAACATCACCTTGATACCTAAACCAGACAGAGACGCTACCAAAAAAGAAAATTACAGACCAATATCACTGATGAATGCAGATGCAAAGATCCTCAACAAAATCCTGGCAAATAGGATTCAATGCCTCGTTTAGAAGATCATCCACTACGATCAAGTAGGTTCATCCCAGGAATGCAAGGCTGGTTTAACATCCGTAAATCTATCAACATAATACACAACATCAATAACAAGAAAAATAAAAACCACATGATCATATCAATAGATGCAGAGAAAGCATTTGATAAGGTCCAACACCCATTCTTGATCAAAACTCTCAGCAAGATGGGAATGGAGGGAACCTTTCTCAATATAGTGAAGGCCATCTACCACAAGCCAGTGGCAAATATTATCCTCAATGGAGAAAAACTGAAAGCCTTCCCTCTAAATTCTGGCACAAGACAAGGCTGTCCTCTCTCACCACTCCTATTCAACATAGCACTGGAAGTACTTGCTATAGCGATTAGGCAAGAAAAGGATATCAAGGGAATCCAGATAGGAAAGGAAGAAGTCAAGCTCTCACTGTTTGCAGATGACATGATACTCTACTTAGAAAACCCTAAAGACTCTATCAAAAAGCTTCTAGAAACAATAGACTCATATAGCAAGGTGGCAGGCTACAAAATTAACACACAAAAATCAATGGCCTTTCTATATACCAATAGTAATAATGATGAAATGGACATTAAGAAAACAAGGGGCCGGGCGGTGGCGCTGGAGGTAAGGTGCCTGCCTTACCTGCGCTAGCCTAGGAGACGGACCGCGGTTCGATCCCCCGGCGTCCCATATGGTCCCCCAAGCCAGGAGCGACTTCTGAGCGCATAGCCAGGAGTAACCTCTGAGCGTTACCGGGTGTGGCCCAAAAACCAAAAAAAAAAAAAAAAAAAAAAAAAGAAAACAACCCCATTCACAATAGTACCACACAAACTCAAATATCTTGGAATCAACTTGACTAAATATGTGAAGGACCTATACAAAGAAAACTATAAAACTCTGCTCCAAGAAATAAGAGAGGACACACGGAAATGGAAACACATACCCTGCTCATGGATTGGCAGGATTAACATCATCAAAATGTCAATACTCCCCAAGGCATTATACAGATTTAATGCCATCCCTCTAAAGATACCCATGACATTCTTCAAAGAAGTGGATCAGACACTCTTGAAATTCATTTGGAACAATAAACACCCTCGAATAGCTAAAGCAATCATTGGGAAAAAGAATATGGGAGGAATTACTTTTCCCAACTTTAAACTGTACTACAAAGCAACAGTTATCAAAACAGCATGGTATTGGAATAAGGATAGGTCCTCAGATCAGTGGAATAGGCTTGAATACTCAGAAAATGTTCCCCAGACATACAACCATCTAATTTTTGATAAAGGAGCAGGAAATCCTAAATGGAGCAGGGAAAGCCTCTTCAACAAGTGGTGTTGGCACAATTGGATAGCCACTTGCAAAAAATTAAACTTAGACCCCCAGCTAACATCATGTACAAAGGTAAAATCCAAATGGATTAAAGACCTCGATATCAGCCCCAAAACCATAAGATATATAGAACAGCACATAGGCAAAACACTACAGGACATTACAGGCATCTTCAAGGAGGAAACTGCACTCTCCAAGCAAGTGAAAGCAGAGATTAACAGATGGGAATATATTAAGCTGAGAAGCTTCTGCACCTCAAAGGAAATAGTGCCCAGGATACAAGAGCCACCCACTGAGTGGGAGAAACTATTCACCCAATACCCATCAGATAAGGGGCTAATCTCCAAAATATACAAGGCACTGACAGAACTTTACAAGAAAAAAACATCTAACCCCATCAAAAAATGGGGAGAAGAAATGAACAGACACTTTGACAAAGAAGAAATACGCATGGCCAAAAGACACATGAAAAAATGTTCCACATCACTAATCATCAGGGAGATGCAAATCAAAACAACGATGAGATACCACCTCACACCCCAGAGAATGGCACACATCACAAAGAATGAGAATAAACAGTGTTGGCGGGGATGTGGAGAGAAAGGAACTCTTATCCACTGCTGGTGGGAATGCTGTCTAGTTCAACCTTTATGGAAAGCGATATGGAGATTCCTCCAAAAACTGGAAATCGAGCTCCCATACGATCCAGCTATACCACTCCTAGGAATATACCCTAGGAACACAAAAATACAATACAAAAACCCCTTCCTTACACCTGTATTCATTGCAGCTCTATTTACCATAGCAAGACTCTGGAAACAACCAAGATGCCCTTCAACAGACGAATGGCTAAAGAAACTGTGGTACATATACACAATGGAATATTATGCAGCTGTCAGGAGAGATGAAGTCATGAAATTTTCCTATACATGGATGTACATGGAATCTATTATGCTGAGTGAAATAAGTCAGAGAGAGAGAGAAAAACGCAGAATGGTCTCACTCATCTATGGGTTTTAAGAAAAATGAAAGACACCCTTGTAATAATAATTTTCAGACACAAAAGAGAAAAGAGCTGGAAGTTCCAGCTCACCTCAGGAAGCTCACCACAAAGAGTGATGAGTTTAGTTAGAGAAATAACTACATTTTGAACTGTCCTAATATTGAGAATGTATGAGGGAAATGTAGAGCCTGTTTAGGGTACAGGCGGGGGTTGGGTGGGGAGGAGGGAGATTTGGGACTTGGGTGATGGGAATGTTGCACTGGTGATGGGTGGTGTTCCTTTTATGACTGAAACCCAAACACAATCATGTATGTAATCAAGGTGTTTAAATAAAAAAAAATTATGCATTAAAAAAAAAAAAAAAAAGAAAGAAAATTGGTGTTAAAAATTTCTAATGATGGGGCCAGAGTGATAACACAGAGTGTAGGGCATTTGCCTTGCACATGCTTGACCTAGGACAACTGGCATTCCAGATGATTCCCAGAGCCTGCCAGGAGCAATTTCTAAGTGCAGAGCCAGGAGTAACTCTGGAGTCCACTGGCCCAATAAAAGAAACAAAATTTTTTTTTCAATACATAAAAAAAAAGGGTCAAACAATAGATAGGATTGACAAATTTTTCTTCAAGAACTTAAATAAATCTTGGATGAGTCCAGATTCTGATTTGACTGTTCTGAAAGCAGTATCATTTTTTATAATCCTTTCTGAAAGAAACTAACTAAATACCAAGGACCTCTATATTATTTTTAATATTTATTTTAAATCATTGTGATATAAAGTTATAAAATTGTTCATGATGGAGTTTCAGTTATACAATGTCCAACTCTCATCTAGTGCATTCACTAGTACATTTCCCTCCATCAATTTCCCCAGTTTGCTTCTTGCCTTCCTCCTGCTTGCCTCTATGACAAACTACTTCTTCCTCTTCTCCTTCCCCTTCTTCCTCTCCTCTTCTTCCTCCTCCTCTTTTTCCTTTTCTTTCTTCCCTTCTCTCTTCTCTTTCTTCCCATCTCTCTTCTCTTTCTTCCCTTCTTTCTTCCCTTTCCCTTTCTTTCTTTCTTTCTCTCTTTCTTTCTCTCTTTCTTTCTTTCTTCTTTCTTTCTTTCTTTCTTTCTTTCTTTCTTCTTTCTTTCTTTCTTTCTTTCTTTCTTTCTTTCTTTCTTTCTTTCTTTCTTTCTTTCTTTCTTTCTTTCTTTCTCCTTTCTTTGTTCTTTCATCTCTTCATTTTCTTATTATTTTTTCATCTTCTTTTCTTCTCCTTCATTTGCTATCTCTCTTGCTCTTCCTCTTTTCCATTTTAAACATTGGTTTGTAATATCATGCATACTACCTTACCTTCTTTCAGTACTTATTTCTTGTCCAGAATGATCATTCCCAACTTGTATTGTCATAGTGATCCCTTCTTGGCAGTAACTGCACTCCCCCACCCTTCATGGTAAGTTTCCTACTATGAATAGTAATTCTGTTCCTCATTTCTATTGTTTTTGGATATTATTAACATACTATTTTTATATCCCACAAATACGTGCGATCATTCTATGTCTATCCCTCTCTCTCTCTCTGATACATTTCACTCAGCATTATATTTTCTGTATCTAACCAGGTAAAAGCAAATTTCATCACTTTTATTTTCCCTTTTTTTTTCTGGGTAGTATTCCATTATGTAACACAGTTTTTATTCCACTCATCTGTTCTCAGACATTTGGATTGTTTTCAGATTCTGGCTACTGTGAATTGTGCTGTAATTCATATAGGAGTGCAGATGCCTTTTCTGCATCACATTTTGGGGCCCCTAGGGCATATTCCTAGGAGCAGTACTGCTGGGTCATATGGGAGTTCAATTTCTTTTCTTTTTTCTTTTTTTTTTTTGAGTGATGTTTATATTGTTTTTTTAAAAATCTGGAAAAATGGACATTTCCACCAATAGTGAATGAAAGTCCCCCTCTCTCTGCATCCATGCCAGCATTGGTTAGTACCAAAGATCTTTAAAAAAATATTGATACTTTTACTCCTGTCTAATAAGTAATTTTAAGAAAATAATACAAAACTATAAAATCTACCTTTTGCCTTGCATTTGTGAAGATACTTCAAATTACCTCAAGTATACTGATGAAATTTAATTAACTAAAATATAACAGTGAAGGGCTGGAGCAAGAACACAACAGGTAAGGCATTTGCTTTGCATGCAGCTGACCTGGGTTTGATCCCTGACATCCCATATGGTCCCCCAAGCCTGCCAGGAGTGATTTCTGAATGTAGAGACAGAAGTAACCCCTGAGCATCACCGGGTGTGTTCTAATAATCCAAAATAAAAATATATCAGAGATTGAATGACTAATGGAAAATAGTGGAAACATTGAAAATCTTAATAGAAAAGTAAATATTTATTGATTAAGTTGTTAATGGTAACCTTAGATAAATACACACTTATTAATAATCACAGGCAGTTCATGTCAAAATTAATGTACTGATTTTCAATAATGCACACCTGAATTTTACATACTGCTACAATAGAACATGACTTTAATTTCCTTTTTAAAGATCAGTGGATGTGTTCCTGGTATGCACCCCACTGCTCCAACAGTTCTACCAGGTCTGACCAATGACAAACTGTCAGGTTTGTATATCTTGGTTTCTGAGCAATGCTGGGGTGGCCTCTCTCCCACAAAAAAAGTTAATATACTGAAATTTAATATACTGAAGATTTCTGAGACATTTCAGTTACATTACATTAGGCATGGAGATTTAAGTGGAATAAAAAAGCAAACCTCATTGGGGCAGGAGAGATAGCATGGGGGTAGGGTGTTGGCCTTGCATGCAGAAGGACGGTGGTTTGAATTCTGGCATCCCATATTGTCCTCTGAGAGTAGAGCCAGGAGTAACCCCTGAGCAAAGCTGGGTGTGACCCCTCAAAAAATTAAAAAAAAGCAAACCTCATCAAAAATTCATATCTTCAAAATTTCTATGATTTTGAGAAGCAGTTTCAGAAACAAACAAGATAAATAGATGAGTGAATGGTCGAATGGATAGATGAATAACTGGATAATTAATTATGATTGACTCTAAAAGTTGAGAGGACTGTGCTATCGTTATGCCTTTGAAAGAGGAAATCAGTTCATTCCCATAATTCTAGATGGGAAGATTTTTCTCCAGGTATAAAGTTTTTACTCTAAATGTAATATTGATTCAATTTCCTAACTCTGGGACTTTATAAGGAAAATACAGAAATATTGGAAAAGAACCCAAGTCATTCTTTGAAACGCCAATCACTCAAAACATACAAATACCCCTTTACAAAGATTAAAAGCAAATCCTGAGGCCCAAGCAGTAGCATAGCTGTACGGTGTTTGTCTTGCATGCAGCTGACTCAGGACAGACCTGGGTTCAATCCCCAGCATCCTGTATGGTCCCCCAAACCAGGAGTGATTTCTGAGCGCATAGCCAGGAGTAACCCCTGAGTGTCACCTGATGTGGCCCCAAAACCAGAAAAAAAGCAAACCCTGAGGTGGGATTGTGTCATTTGTCCTTTTGAGGCAAGGTAACCCCATCCTGGGCTGGTTAGAACAAGCTCTGTGAGCATCTTCAGCTCCTTGAGAAAGGAGTTAGGGCACAAGGTGTAGATTGCTCCTTCAACCTGCAAGCCTATAAAAACCAGAGCTAAGAGGAACTGTGCATTTCCGTGTTTTGATTTCATTTTTTCAATCTTATTAACTATTGCATGCTCACTCTTTCTGCATCTCACAGGCCACATTGAACAGCCCCAGTTAGGGTTAGATTCACCACTTCCTTTTATTCTTGTTTTAACAGCTGCTAAGAGTACTTTTCTTTTTGTAGTTTCACAGAGTTCACACATTAATGTAAATGAGTCTCACAATTACCTATGGGAAGGTTAAGTTTTATTTTCTTCCTGTTGGGTGACTTCTCAGATTTATTCCAATCTAAAAACGGGAACAATCTCTTCCTTTAGCTATGGTTTTATAAAATGTATCCTTCTCTTCTTCTCTTTCTCCTTTCTTGTCATATGACAGCCATATGTGTTATATTTACCTGGTTGTGGAAGTTCTTTTTTTAAAAAACTTTATTGATTGACTGATTGGGTTTTGGGCCACACCCCATGGTGCTATGGTTTACTCTTGGCTCTGCACTCAGAAATCACCCCTGGCAAGCTGGAGGACCATATGGGATGCCAGGGATTGAACAGGGTCCCTCCCAGGTTGGCCACATGCAAGGCAAATGCTCTACTGTTGAGCTATCTTTCTGGTCCTTGGTTGTGAAAGTTCTTAATGAATCATAATGGTGGAATTAGAGGCATGGTCATAAAATTTTGGGTGATAATTTTGCTTGGAAATCTCACAAAATGACATTGTAGCTCTACTAGCTGGTTCTGAGTTAGTTGATTTTCTTCATGTAGGCTATGGGACTTCTTTTGTATCTATTTTCTCTGTTTTCCTTTTATATAAACAAGTTCCATTTTTTTTTTTTTTGGTTTTTTGGTGACACCTGGCAGTGCTCAGGGGTTACTCCTGGCTCTATGCTTGCTCAGAAATTGCTCCTGGCAAGCTCAGGGGATCATATGGGATGCCAGGATTCGAACCAATGTCCTTCTGCATGCAAGGCAAACACTACCTCCATGCTATCTCTCCGGCCTCATGTTCCATTCTTTTTTTTTTTTTTATGATACCTTAAAGCAGGGAGGTTTGAAGGTCAGTCCCATTTCTGTCAATGAATGTAAAATCTGTTATGCTTTGTTAACCTTCAGGGCCTCAATAGGAAGGGGAAGCTTAGGCCTTTCTGAGTGAGTTCATCTGTGGCCTTTGGGAAGTTGACTTTTAACCACTGTGTTAAAAACAAATAAGAAAAAGGGAACCATTACACTGGAGTCTGTCCCTTCTTCTTTTTTCTATTTTATTAGGATTCTAAGTCATTAGAATGAGAAAGGGTCTCCTTCTTCAGATGGGCATTTCATATTGCCTTTAAGCTTCTCCAAGAGTACTTCTCTGGCTTATCTTTATTCTAGGGGACATGCTCTAGGTACAAAGGTTAAAATTACTCAGTTTCCCCTCTTACTTTGACCTCTTTCCCAGGTTAGCATGCCACATGGAGGAGATGTCATTGAATTATAGTACTTCATTGGGAGTGATGAGAATTCTAGTGCTCAAACTAAGTACCTCAGCTCCTAGACTACAGTTCTTGGATGTGGAACTAGAGGTGGTGTGGATCCCTGACTCCCACTGAGTCCATAAGTTACCTCCCCTAGAATTCCCTAGGGGTTATAGTAAGAGATTTTAGTCAGATTTATGGTTGTATAGCTCTCCAGTGCAGATTAGTCTGTAGAAAGAAACAAGACAAGGGCCATGCACAACTACTGGAAGAGTGAAGCAGGAGTAAGTTCAAGAAGTGAGTGAAAGAGAAAGGAGACCCCATTCCCAAAAGCTCCCATTTCTGCTGCCTCTTCTGTTGTGCAGTTGCTACTGCAGTGCTTGTGGCCACACCAGGAGAGCGGGTTATGTCCTGCCCATTTTTGAGGTTCAGCTAGGCCTGTCTTCATTTCCTTGAAGAATTCCTATATCCATAAAACAAATCCCTTGTGAGCTTACACCAGCAGTTTTCAAGGTTGAGACTTCAGGGTTGTCTCTCAGCAATCCTGGGGGTCCTGACAAATTAAATCGTGGTGCCCACAGGCCTCAAATTAAACAAGGTATGTCTCATCTGTCATAAACTCTTTTCAGTACTGAAATCACGAAGAGAAAATCCTTCTCCAAGTCTTCTTGGAGAAGATGTGGGTTTGAGGAAGCCTGTCCTAAAGTATTTTTTACACAAAAGCAATATTGAATAAAGAGGCATGGTAAATTTAGAAAGTCTCTGATCAAATCTTCTTCTAGCAAGTCCCACTAAGAAGGAGAATGAATGGAACAAAAGCTACCTAAACCTCACAGTTAGCAAACTCACTATTATGACTCTGTGGACACACAGAGTTTCTTTTATTTCTTTTTATTGCTGCTGTTTTCCTGGAGAAGCTTCTAGAGGAATATGCCCCCTGTTGCAGTGTTTTCAGCATCCTAAGCCAGACCATCATAGCAGATTCAGCGTGCTCTAAAAAATTCTAAAATTGCACACACATTTTCCTAGGCCAATGATGCTGTGCCAAAAGCATAGTTTAGCAAAAACGGTTCTGAGGATGGGGAAAAGTGGGTAGAGGGGTGTATCTTGCCCATGCCAGGCATTCAACCCATGTGGGTAGATGATGCTTCCTTCCTGGAGCGAGATGAGTCCTTATTAAGGGTTTATGCCATCCCTAGTATACAAGTGAGCATCTCTTTTCCTATTCTATGAATAGAATCTTTCTTCCTATAGATTTTCTTTTCTTTTCCTTTTTGCTTTTTTTTTTGGGGGGGAGGGCACACCCATGATGCTCAGGGGTTACTCCTGGCTATGCACTCAGAAATCACTCCTAGCACGGGGGACCATATGGGACACTGGGGGATTGAACCCAGGTCTGTCCTACAAGGTAAATACCCTACTGCTGTGTTATTGCTCCAGCCCCTCTTCCTATAGATTTTCTAAAATCAAGGATGCCATCTCAGAGGTGTTATTGGAGAGGAAGCATATTACCGACAGCCAACACACATTTTATCCAACAGCAAAGTCACGTGAAAAAGAAAAAGAGAAAGCCTGGTGTGGTGAGATCCTTGACGGAGCCCCTGCAGACACTTGGAACTGGTTTCTGGAAAGTAAACACTTAACAATGTGGTCCCAAAGACTCTGCTGTCCAGCCCTTTTACTCTAAGTGAGTCAGGTTTTTTTGTTTTTTGTTCTTTGGGGCCACACCCAGTGACTCTCAGGGGTTACTTCTGGCTATGCGCTCTGAAACCGCTCCTGGCTTGGGAGCATGGGACCCAAGGGAATCAAACCTTGGTCCGTCATAGGTTAGCTGCGTGCAAGGCAAACGCCTTACCGCTTGCACCACCACTCTGGCCCTCGAGTGAGCCTCTCCAAGGAGCCTACAGTCACAAACTATTTGCATGCTTATGCTTCTGATATGCCCGTTAGTCCTTGGAGTATGACTCTGAGGAGGAAGCTGTGTGAATCTCAGACAGGGAAGTCTGAGGAGGTGACAACTGGGAAACACAATGACTTGTCTCCCCACAGATCGTGAAAGTCTAAAACAGTATTATCTGATGGCATGAAAACTCCGATGGCAATGCATTTGCTAAAAATTCAGATACCTAGACAGTGTACCACAAACCTCTCTAACTTCATGTTTTAGGGAAAGATTCTAGAAATGCGCATTTTGACAAGTTTGGGTGATTCTTATGAGCCCGGCAGCTTGGTATACTGAAATTTCTCTGTGCCTGAAATGTTTTGTCTTCCATCGATACTGGAGTAACAAAGTGAGACCACCTCAGAAATGTAGCTGTCCTTTTAGGCTTCTATATGTGAAACAGAAAATGGGTCTTGAGGGCAATCATCTTAATTTTCCCCAGTGGGCTTGAATAAGTCCACTTATTCCACATCCTTATTTAAGATCTAATACATAACATCTCCAACTGCAGGTGTTCCCTTCTGTCGTACTGCATATATAAATCAGTGTTTCTCAAAAACAAGTCTACATGTCACAAAGTGATTCTGCTGAAAATGCAGATTCTACTCAGTTGGTCCAGAGTGTGGCCTGATAGCTTTTCTGGGGAACTCACCAGTGATGTGGCTGTGGCTGGTCCACAGTCCTCAAACAGAAGGAGGAAGTTCTGCACCTATCTAATTAGCAGAGCAGTTGTCTTCTGTTTTTCAATTGTTCCATGTGCAGAGAAGACCTTACTTTCTCCTGAACCTATCAAATCCTGAACTGAATGCCTTATCTTGAGACTATGTTCTCTAAATGTTTGGTGAACATCCCTGGAGCTCACAGAATAACAAAAATTGACCTCAAACCTTAAACTTCTACGGAATAAAGCAAGGATCAGTGTAGCAGGTCAGCCCCTGAAGAGGTTGACTGATGGTGGGATGGAGAATGAGGCCCTTTTCTTCCAGCTCGGAGCACGCGTCTGCCACCCTGTCTAGCCCACGGTTCTGAGGTGAAACGGCGGGTAAACAGCTCGCAGTCAGGCTCGTGGAAATATTTGCTTTATTCGGAGGACAAAACTGAAGTCCAAAGACTCAGCTTCAGTTCCAGCCAGCCAAAAGCCCCGGACTTCCACAGACCCTTGTTTTTATACTCCATAGTCAGGTACCACCCAATGGTGGGATCAGATACCAACCAATGGTGGAAGCAGAATCAGGTCCTACCCTAGAGTGGGGGCAGAATGCCAGGTCACACCCTAGGGTAGGGCACAATCACCTAATCAGTTTAGGGTGAGCAACATAGTAATCCCCCAAAATATTTACATACACAACAGATCAGGACAGTGAGAGACTGGAGGAAGTAACCATCTTTACCCTTCTCAGACCCAGACTTCCTGAAGTTTAGTTCTCTAGTTGAAATTTTCTCTCATCCTCTCTGCTGTTGCTTTTTTGGTCTTAGCTTCAGTAGAATGCTTGAAATGAACAACATTTTATCTAAAGGACAGAGAGTAATTTCTCTCAAGCAGGTTTTGAGTGATCAACCTGACTCATCTCTCCCACTATCTTTCCACATCTCCTTGTCCATGACCTCTGATCTCTCTAGCCCACTCACTCTTGGGATGTGTCATCGCTACTTTGAATTTTCCTGAAAGATTTTCTATTTCTCTTTGTCATTTCAATATACTCTTTTAGGGTGACAGAGGCTCTTGAGACCTCTCTCACGCACATCTGGTTAACTCCTTGGTTGTTTACATACACACAACCCATCAGTCACGTTGCTGATTTTTTTTTTTTTTTTTTACAGAAGTACTGCACTACCTCCAGAACAGAGAGATAATTGTCTACAGTTCACAGGGGTTCAGTGCCCACATAAATGAATTAGAATCCACAAGTAGTACCTTCAACCAAGACAGAAATGATTGATTTAAAGACATAAGTGTTCCTCTTTCCCCCCATATAAAGATAATATGGAACAAGGTACAAGGCTAGAATTGAGAGATGCTACATTATGTGGTAGTGGAAGGGTCTGAAAGAAGGTCCTCCTGGGCTCTCCATTCCACTACAATTTTTGAAAAGGGCTGAAAGAAGCTCAATCGAGTGGTTCATCTAGGTTCTTTGCTAGAAGCAATCGTATTTGAGGGGAAATATCACTGTGGTATAAAGTCTACCTTCTTATCTCACCAAGGTGTGACTTTCAACATGTTTCTGTCAAATTGTTTATCTTTTTCTTGAAAATCTTGAAGACTTCTCTGTATTTTAGGTGTTAGTTTTTTACTGATAATATTTTATCACAAGTATCAGTTTCCAAGTCATTGTTTTTACATTGCTTTGCTAGGACCTATTTTATTCTGCAAAAATTTGAAAATGGTACAATAATTAAATACATTTATTTCTTTTCCATTATCACCTAATTTCTGTGTAATTATATGAGTATTGGGGAAAACAATTGAAGTCTTTTTAGTGTGTGTATGATTGTGGCAGATTTTCTATATGATTCCTGTATTTAATTGATTTGGTTTTAATATTTAACATTGGAGTATGTGGCGGGTATTTTTCAGGGATTTTTGGTTAACAGTTTCATTTCAAAGTAGTTCTATGATTTCCTCTATTTGGGGAATATTTCTGTAATTTTATTAAATAAATTTTCACTACCCTATTAGTTATTAATTATTATAATTTATTCTGATAAATTATAAATTTATTTCTCTTGACTTTGTTAATTTAATGTATTGAGAATAAATTTCATAATTTGGACTTCTTTTCCATGTTTATATAGTATCTCTAAGCCATAGTATGATATTATTGTGATATACTGTTACATTTTATTTACTTGTGTTAGGACATATGTGTTTAAAGTTAAAACTTGATATATAATTGCCTTTTTGTAATCTTTGAAAAAAATAGGCGTACTGTATAAAATTAGGTGAGAAATCTTACATCTATAGTAATTTAAACACAATCTGGTCTGTCTCTAAAGACTAGTTTAAATTTAGTGTGATATCTGGCTTGGTATATTTTTAATTATTTTATTTATTTATTTATTTGATGTAACCTAAGAGTTACACTTAAGCTCATAGTGTGACTTAAACATGAACACTTTAAAACTAGAGTCATGAGGAGAGGAAGTATAAAGGGAGAATAATTAGGTAAAAGAGCATGAAATGTGTCATTCCTTCCCACCTCTCGTCACCCATCAGTACGTTGTGGTACTTGGACCCATGTCTTCCGGTCCAGAGCAAAAGCAAGATCGTTTCAGTCTTCATATATTGTCTTAGCTAGTAGCTTAGCAATATGTTTACATCATTAAAAAAATATTGGCTTTCATGTACAATAAGACAGACGGAAGCATTACACCCTTGAATCTTTTGGTTTTATCTTCAAAAGGGTGTGAAACTTCCGGAAACATCTTTAACCTTGGAAAAAACCACACTGATGTTGCTCTCTCTTTTTCTTTTTTTCTGTTTTAATCCCTTGAGTCACAAGAGACAAAATAGCACATAGATTTCTTACAACTGTCAGTGTGTACATAGCTTATGTAAAAATTAATGCAATTCAAAAGTAAGATAGATAAATATTATATACTTATAATACTTATAAAATATTATATACTTATATACTTATGTAATATAAATGATATTATTTTAACTTTATCTTTAATATTAGCTATTAATCAGACAAAAATATGTCTCCAGCAGAATGTGCAAAGATATTCAAGATCAATTTTCTGATATGGACAAAAGAAAAGAATGCAAAATATAAAGGACTAGAATAACATTTGTGGAAGAAAGGGAGAGTCCCATTTTATATACTGGATCAAGGCGAATATGTAAAGATATGGTCTGTGTCTTTAAAAGAGAACTAAAAACATCAAGGCTAAATTTTAAAGAAAAATCTTGTCAAAATGCTTTTAAAAGCATTAGTGAGCTAGCTTAAAGAGCTGGAACATATGCCTTCAATCAAGTTTGATCCCCAGTGCTTCATGACTCATAGTCAAACATGGCTCTGGTGTCTACAGGTCAAGTACTAATCATCAGGCAGATACCACTGGGCTTAATATTTTCAGAAATAGACCCAACACCCAAAAACTGTTTGGGAGTGTTCCAGTCAAATAAATACTTGCTAAAGGTTGTCATTTATTTTTCAGAAGTTGAAGAATTCTGAAATTAGGATGTGCTGTGAATTATAGATGAAAAGATCTTTCTAGAAAGCACTTCACTGTTATGTGTTCTGCTGTGCACAGAAGGTATAATTGACAAGACCAAATGGACTGGCCTTGTGCCTGATATACCTAATATTTCAACACCAGTCATCTATTTTCAATTTATGTCTGGGTTCACAATGGAAATGCATTAAAGTACATCATGCTTTTGCTTTATTTTCTTGTCAGAGATTTCCAGATCTCAAACAGAAAAAAATGATAGTGAATCTGAAGGAAAAATTTGTATTTATGGAAAATCAATGCACTAATGTTTCTGTAATTTTTGTTGATAATGGGAAATATAAAGTGAAGAGCTCAGGGTAATTTGGGTCTCAAGCATGAAATGTTTTGTTCACACCTTCCAGTTACATGATCAGAATATGACAGCATCACAGAATATTAAGAATTGCTAGTCATATGCAAAAAAGTAGAAGTTCACTGTATTTTTTCAGTTATTAGCCATAGGTGAACCACACCCAAATTAAACTGTGACTTGCAAATCCGCATGGGGTTATGTAACTGAAAATAGGAGGGCATCTAAGAATAAATTTCTTTATGAGTTATTATCCTTAACTGTTTGACTTTGACATCCATTTTATATACCTGTATTTCTATAATCACACAAGAATTTTAACTCAATTTTTGAGAGAAAAAATTAAGAATTGTATTTAGCTGCAAGGAGCTGAATACATATTTTATATGAAAAGAGTCTGATTTCAATCCCCGGCACTGTCTGATTCCCTGAACACCACCAGCAGGACCCCTAAGCACTGAGATTCTGTGTGCGGCTTCTCAGGATCATCATTCTGGAAGATAGAGGCAGACACATTTATCTATAAGTTTTTGTCTCCCATTGGATAAAATATTCCTGATGTAGATGGCTCACTGGATGTCAAGCCCCTGCATTTCCAACTGGCTCATGTGGGTACCCAAGAAGGGGCCTTAGAATGGGTATTTAGAGGCATGGTTCCCACACAGACCAGATACCATCAGACTTCCATGTGACTCCTTGAGCAGAACTCAAAGGAATTGGAAGTGACACTAAGAAGCATTCAGATGGCAAAGTCTGGAACTATTATTCAACGGGGCATCTTCACAAAACAGTTTCCAAGCTAGGAAACAATGTCACCTTCAAATGGTATATCTGTGGTCTAGGAGCTGAAGAGGACATAGCTGACCACTTTAGTTGTTTGCCCAAAGAGATAGAGTGGATAATATTCATTTTTATTTGCATTCCTCCTAGATGTTTTCTTACATGTTGCTAAGTCATTTGCCTTTAGTACTTCCTTATAATGTATCAATTCTGGACATTAAAAAAATTATTTCCTGTTCTTGTAGGTGAGGATTTCTTTCACTCATACCTTCCTTCCCCCTCCCTTACTTCTCTCAGTAAAGGTAAATTTCCAGTCTCTGGTCAAATCACTCATCAATGTTCTTGCCTATTTTCAGGACTCAAATGTACCTAATTGTGCAGAGCATCTGTGTTTTCTGGAGTCGATAATGCCTTCTTTCTACCCAACCAACAGTTGTTGCTATGTCTGTTAACAGCTTTCCGTAATGCTTCATTTTGACTTACCAATTATTGCTCAACATGATTTTTTTTTTTCTTTGAAAAGTTAAGTAAAAAGGGCTGGAGTGATAGTACAGAGGGTACAAAATTTGCCTTGCATGTGATTCAATCTCTGGCATTCCATTTAGTGTTCTGAGCCTACCAGGAGTAATTTCAGAGTGCAGAACCAGGAGTTCTGAGCACTAACTCCTGAGCACAATGGGGGTGTGTCCCAAAACAATTAAAATTAATTCATTAACAATTATTAAGCACCCTGGTTTTACAAAGCTAAGTCATAGTTGAGTTTTCAATATTCAATATTCCACCACCAATCCCATCACCAGTGTCAAACTTCTTCCCATAATTGTCCTCAGATTCCTTTCCACTGCCCAGCCTGCCTCCTTGGCAGGCTCATTTGTTTAGGGAGGAGAAAGTCAGAGAAGGATAGAAAGAGGGTGGAAATAAGAAAATGCAGGGAGAAATAACAGGGGGGCAGGGTCAAGGGCCTTAGATACATCAGTGATGTAGAGCAGTGATATAGCCATATATACAAACCACAAAACCAACAATACTCAAAACATGAGATCCAAGCTAACCTCAATATTATTATTTTTAAAATATTCAAACCCCACAAATTCTATGTTCCTCTTCAAAACTGCTGTTACTCCAGTTGCAGCTGGAGTCCCTGCCTGCTACTCTCCCTGTGCTGAACTTCATTTCCAGGATCCTGGGACCTCCTCTTTTTTTGCTTATTCATCTTCCTTTTGTTTACATATATATATATATATTTTGTCTCTTCTTGACAAAAGATAAATTGAGGGAAAAGATATAAGTTTATGACATGTCTAAAGTATCAACATACTCCCTTCTTCATACTTGATTAACACTTGGGTAATAATTCTCAAAAATGCAGGTGAGACCCCACTAATTTTTGCCATAAGGGGTCCCTCAAACTTTTTAAACAGGGGGCCAGTTCACTGTTCCTCAGACCATTGGAGGGTCTGACTATAGTAAAAACAAAACTTATGAACGAATTCTTACGCACACTGCATATATCTTACTTTGCCATGAAGAAACAAAACAGATACAAATACAATATGTGACCCTCGGGCCATAGTTTGAGGACCACTGCTAGGTATTTTGAGTGAGTTTTGTTTTTTTTTTGTTTTTTTTTTTTTGTTTTGTTTTGGCCACACCAGGCAACCTTTAGGTTTATCCTGGGCTCTGCTTTGGAATTATTATTGGCGTGCTCAAAGGATCATATGGGATGCAGGGGCTTGATCCCAGGTCTAAGACAAGTAATCTATTCACTGTTATCTCTCTAGCCCTTAGTATCAATATTGCTAGTGAGTGTCATCTGACAAGTTTGTTTCTCTTATTTTCTATTGCCTACTTGTTCTCCATTGAAAGCACTTTTCTGTCCTCTTCTTTTCTGAAGATTCATAAACATAAACCTGAAGAGAATTTGTGCTCATTTACAGTTCTGGGCACTTGGAGTCCCTTTTTTTGGGGGGTGGGGGGCCACACCCGGGGGTGTTCAGGAGTTACTCCTGGCTGTCTGCTCAGAAATGGCTCCTGGCAGGCACGGGGGACCATATGGGACACCGGGATTTGAACCAACCACCTTTGGTCCTGGATTGGCTGCTTGCAAGGCAAATGCCGCTGTGCTATCTCTCTGAGCCCATTTGTCAAGTTTTTAAACATCGCTCTCTTTCCTTCCAGTACAAAACTAATTGTTCTCATTTATGCCGTTTAAGGATATGGATTCTAAAACTAAAATTTAGCTTCATACCAAGGCTTGATGCCAGTTGGTAGATCTTGATGTTATGGCTTCCTGTCATGGCTAGTTTTTCTAATTATAAACTATGTACAATAATCCATATATAAAAGGGTGTTTGTGAGGATTAAATAAGTTATTATATATACAAACATAAGTCTTGTCCTAGAAAATAATCAAATTTGTTAATATCATATAGTTTCTACTAGTTTTTCTACTCAAATATATCTTTCAAACCACCTATAGCTTTTTCCTTTCTAAGAGAGTTTATTTTCTTTTCTCAGTTTCTCTCTCTTTCTGTTCTTTCTTTCTCTCCATCCCTCTCCCATCCTCTTTTCTCTCTACCTTCCACCTTTATCTTCATCTTCATGGATTCATAGTCCTCCTTTAAATCTTTGGAAAAATACTTATATATTATGTTTTGTTTTAGCTGTTAGTAGTCTCATACCTCAGATTTTTCTCTCTTCAGAGTTCCTTTCTCCAATGGTAACTGCAGAGTCATTTTTTTCCTTTGCTTGTTTGTTGGGGAGGGGCACAACCTGTAGTACTCAGGGCTTACTTCTGGCTTTGCACTCAGAGATCACTCCTGGCAGTGGTTGGGTGACCATATGGAGTTCTGGGGATCAAGGCAAGTGTCCTACCTGTTGTACTATTGTCCCAGATAAACACTATCTTTCATGCATATATTTGGCTCACATGTTTGTAAATCCTTGGCATTCTGTTCTCATTTAAACTGATCTCACTCATCTATGGGTTTTAAGAAAAATAAAAGACATTATTGTAATAATGCCCAGAGACAAAGAGATGAGGGCTGGAAGGACCGGCTCACAGTATGAAGCTCACCACAAAGGGTGGCAGTGCAATTAGAGAAATGATGACACTAAGAACTACTATGACAACAATGATGAGTGAGAGAAGTAGAATGCCTGTCTCGAATACAGGCAGGGGGTGAAGGAGGAGGGATATGGGGGGCATTGATGGTGGGAATGCTGCACTGGTGAAGGAGGGTGTTCTTTTTATGACTGAAAACTAACTACAATGTTTGTCATCATGGTGCTTAAATATATTATTAAATAAATAAACTGGTCATAAGTATAAAGTAAATAGGGTTGTCTATGGGTGTACTTTATTTTAGAAGATTAGACTGTGGGCCCGGAGAGATAGCACAGCGGTGGTTTGCCTTGCAAGCAGCTGATCCAGGACCTAAGGTGGTTGGTTCGAATCCCGGTTGTCCCATATGGTCCCCCGTGCCTGCCAGGAGCTATTTCTGAGCAGACAGCCAGGGAGTAACTCCTGAGCACCACCGGGTGTGGCCCAAAAAAAAAACCAAAAAAAAAAAAAAAAAAAAGAAAGAAGAAGATTAGACTGTGAGCAGGTCTTTTGCTGAGAAACCTCTGATCACCAGTGCTTATAAGTATCTCAGAGATCATTTGTTTCTCTAGAGACAAATTCACATATTGCCTTTTAGGAAGAGGATTGGGACTAGCATTTTCTGTCTGCAGACTTTTTGAAAGTTGAGTCTAAGTCTAAATAAGTCTAACTTATTTAGCAGTCCTAAATTCAGTGCTAAATCCAAGAGTTGAGGCCCGCACTCAACTTCTGCCCTTTACTGTGTCTCTGAGTATGGAGACCTTTAGATTTGTTTTCTCAGAGATAAATGCAGATTTTCATGCAAGGGAGTGTATGACAATTACCTGCCTGTGTAAATTGTTAAGGATAGAATAATCTAAATGTATGTAATTTAAAGCTAAACTAATCACCTTAGTAGTTTCAGTCAAAATTTCCACTAGCACTGTTGTTTTTTTGTCTCATGAAATGTGCCAAAGTTCTGAAAGCTTCTATGGTTTTTTTATAATGGTTCTTAGTAATTTTTTTGTAGGCCTTCCTGTCATCATGATCAGCATAGATAATTCTAATGACTGTGAATTCTAGTAATAAAACCAAAACCAAGAGGCCTTGCAGGGCTTAAACTTACTGCCTTCCACCTTGTACTGAGAAAGAAAATTCCCTATGGTTCAAATAATAAGACCTTCAGAAGGCTTGGGGATGGGTGAGAGTGAACATTAGAAAAACTGAGTTAGACAATATTTAATCCTCAGAGGACAAATCTATTTCTCTTTTTTAATACTACAGAATCTAGGCATTATTGATGTAGTCTGGAAACTGGGGAGTGGGGCTGTTCTAGCACTGTGTGCCATTGCAGGTATTTCGGTTGGTTGCTCTTGTGTGAAAATTGAGACTGCTTTGCCACCTTTACTATACCATTATTTAATTTCTTCAAAATCTCATCATGAGACATCCAGCTACAATGGAGAAAACATCCAAGCACACCATATTATTCAAGCCTCTTCCATTGTGAAGGCCTGTGGGTGAGTGTTCATGTAGATATAAATATCTTTTTAGGTTTGGATTTCTTTTTTTTTTTTGTTTTTTTTTTTGTTTTTTTTTTTTTTTTGGTTTTTGGGCCACACCCGGTGACGCTCAGAAGTTGCTCCTGGCTTGGAGGACCATATGGGACGCTGGGGGATTGAACCACGGTCCGTCCAAGGCTAGCGCAGGCAAGGCAGGCACCTTACCTCTAGCGCCACCGCCCGGCCCCAGGTTTGAATTTCTAAGAGATGCATTGACACGTTTCTCCAAACGTTCTTTTGTTTGGGGTATGCACTTGGTGATATTCAGGGGTTATTCTTGGCTCTGCACTCAGGAATTATTCCTGGCAATGCTCAGGGGACCATATGGGTTGCTGGGGATAGAACCTAGGTCAGCCACATGCAAAGCAAGCACCCTATTTGCTCTGCTATTACTTTGGCTCCCTCCAAACATTCTTGACAACTATTTAAAATCTTATTCCTACTGTTTTCTTTGTAGCCTGGCAAGATTATGAACCTAGAAATTGGTATAAATTCTAACTCTAAAAGATCATTTCCTCTGAGCAAGTTCTTGGCATTTACTCTTTGAATTCTATCATCTGAAAAGTCTTTATTGCTGTTTGTGATGAGGAAATGCTGAGAAGTCCTGTGACATTCAATTTGCTTCATGTTTATTTTAGCAAAGCACAGAGCTTCCTACCCTAAACCAGGCACAACTGTATGTCAAAGTTAGTCAAAGAGGACTTTCTGTGAGATAATAGATCCAGACTGAGAAGGAAATTGGCAGTTTGCAAGGAATAAGGATAAGAACAAAATGTCAATAACTACTTCAAAGTCTTCTTGAATTAAGCCCATATTCACACCACTTCTACTTTATAATGCAGTGTTTGATGGTCTCCATATTTTGAAGTTAACTAAACAATCTGAATGTTGTTGAAACCTCAGGCCCAAAGTTAAAAATCAGTCTCTGCTAGCGTCCAATACAATCCAGAATTCTGGCTTGCAAAAATGGTCTTATGAAGGGAGCCAGATTCTCCCTCACAGTCTTAGCATAAGTACAGCCATCTTGTAGCAAACTGCCATTTTCTAACAGGCCTGTCCTCTAATTGAGCTATACATTGTGCACGTGCCAACTGGCCATGAGTTGACGCAGATCCAAAGAACCATAAGGTCACAGTCTTCTGGCTCAGGAAACTCAGACCTATTGATAGAGCATTTGGTGTGATACTAGGATGTTCCTCAGGAAACTTGTATTAAATTTACAGGCACATGCCAAACCTTTTGAACTGCTTGATGACAAATACATGCTTGACAAATGTTTGCATTGTTTCCTCCTCCCTTTGTGTAAAAACTATATAAGTCATGGCATTTCAAAAATAAATTGACGTCATAATCAGAATCCTTGGTGGTCCCCTTTTTCCTACCCATTTCCTTTTCAGGTGCAGACCCTTTCCACGACCACGAATAAACTGAAGCTGCTGGCTGGCACAGTCTTACTTCTTTCCTTGGGGATACCTTTAGATTCCTCTCCAAACTCAATATAGATTCCCTGTGTTATCACTTTTATACTTCTCACAGCATTCCATTTGATAGGCTGGAGTAGCTAGTGACAGAACCATTAGGCTTAAAACTCTTACTTAGTTTCAGAAATTGCTCTTATTCTAGAGTACCAAAGGGGAAACTTTGTAGGATAACCAGTACATGGATAAGGTAGAACACAGAAATATGGCGTATACAGCTCCAGAAGGTTTCAGAAGGCTTTTCAAAAATTTATATTCCTTCATTGATGGACATAGTTGTAAATATTTGAAAATAGTCCAGGATTTATTTAATATTATTTCCTTAAGAATAATTATCCTTTTGAGACCAGATTAGAAACAAGATGTAACTTCTGTAGAACTCTCTCCTGAGATGCTTGGTAACTAGAGACCACATTATGAGGAAACCCAGGACCATCTGAGGCTTGGTGTTTTGGCCAACACTTTCAGTTAGGTTCTTAGCAGACCAGAGATCCATGAACTGAAGACCAAAGGAGGAAGCTTTCAGATCCTTCCTTTCCCATTTTGCACCTTCCACTTGAGATTCATGAAGATACAAGTGGTTTATATTGGGCCCCATTGGATTCCTCACCCAGGAATAACACATGCAGTGATTTTCTTAAGCCAAGAAGGTTAAGAACAAAACATAAATAGAAATCCAACTCAGTGTAGTGACCTGCCATTTACTAGGAGCAGGGAGAACTGGCTAGATTTAATCACATTACTCTGAATGTTAGTTAATCTTTTCTTCTGCCAGAGACTGTGGTCTTTCCTTTGGGTTTGTCATCCACTACTGTCAAACATACATGGCTTTTATGGTTTTGATGGCTTTTACTGTTTTCTATGTCTTTTTGGAACACCATTATTAATAATGTGGATCAAAGTGACATTCTGTTGGTGGATGGTGAGAGTCTAAGGTCCCTGCCAATTAGAGTGAGAACAAAAGTAGTATTCTGAAATAAGTTGGTTACACATTTTTATCTCTGCTTGCTTTATTGGGGGGGTAGTATGAGGGATACACTTGGTAGTTCTCAAGGGCTATTCTTGACATGCTTATGAATGATCTAGAAGTGATCAGGAAGCCATGTGTGGTATTAGGCATTTGAACCAGGGTCATAGTCACTGCAGCAAAATTCAAATCAAGTATGATCTCTTTGGTTCTTACCTATGAAAGCAGATTGCTTCTTTGGTGCTCTTTCTGTATCCAATAGGGGAAATGTGTTTTTTACTCATCTGAATTTGTCAAGTTATGGTCTGGCAGGTTACCATATTTTAAAAAATATTTTTACTGGAACATAGCCCTGAACTTCCCCTAGTAGAGATTCCCTATATGTATTACCACTATTAGAGTCCAACAGGAATATCCAGTCATTGCCGCCTTCAAGTGGAGATTGGTAAGGAAATGTACCTGGGAAAATATCCATGCAAACAATTTTGATTCTCCATGATTGAACCTAAAGGAAGAAGCCATGAGACCCAGTCTCTAGAACTTTTATCTCTCATCCTGTTGGTGATCATTTTCTTGCACTGTAAGCTTCCTTGCCCTCAGACCCATCACAACATAAAGATGTGGTTCCTTCTTTGGTCCATGCTGAGTGTAGAGACATACTCTGACAGGGCCCCTGGTTTCATTATCAGGTAATCTTTGGTGGAGAGCTCTTCATTTCCTATGAAAGTTGGAGGGAAAATCAGACAGAGGTTAACACTGAGTTCCATCTTTGGTTTGCCCAGCTTGTTTTCTTCTGTGAGACATCTCTCTGACAATATCCAAAAGGATATATATATATATATATATACACACATATATGTAGATATAGGTTAAGGATATATATACATAAATGTAGATATAGGTTATATGTATATACATATATAAATACAGGTTATATATATATATATATACTTTTGGATAATAAGAACAAAATAAGCAGTTTTGTGGGCAAGATGGTGATGGGGTCCCAAACACAGTCCCTATTTTGATGACTATCTTGCTTCTGTGTTTACTCTATACTAGCAGGCTTTAAATTAAGGCAGTGCTTTTCAATTATTTTTTGTCATGGCCCCCTAGGAAGAAAACATTTTTCGCGACCTCCCTGCACAACTGTAAATAGTATCTTTATATATATTTAAAAAAACACCTTTAACCTGAAAAACAAAATATATAAAATAAAATCAATAATTTGAGCTGACTTTTTTTTTTTTTTTTTTTTTTTGTGGTTTTTGGGTCACACCCGGCAGTGCTCAGGGGTTATTCCTGGCTTCACGCTCAGAAATTGCTCCTGGCAGGCACGGGGGACCATATGGGACGCCGGGATTCGAACTGATGACCTCCTGCATGAAAGGCAAACACCTTACCTCCATGCTATCTCTCCGGCCCCTGAGCTGACTTTTTAATCAGAGGTGATGTCTGGATTAATGGCTACAATGAGCACGTTTTGCAATGCGTAGCTTTTCAAAATGGGGTTTGAAGCAGGACACAGCAACTCTCAGCTCCAGAGACATGCAGAGACATAAACATGGGGCTTAGCTTGTTATGACAGTGTTTGCCGAGGTCAAACGTGCCCCCTTTACAGAGCCTCTCCCCCCCACCGGGGGGGCGCGCACCACTATTTGAGAACCATTGAGGGCTTCTCCAGCTCGCCACTGCCTACATCACTGCAATGGAAGATTGAATGGGTGTGACAGATCTTCTGTCCTGAAACCCTAACCATTTATGATCTGGCCCTTTAAGAAAAATATTTGCTAACTCCTGTCCTATATTAACATCTTCATGATAAACAGTAGGACTATAATGATTTGCTTTATCAAAGGAACCAAATTTTAAACAAAACACACAACTGGGATTCATTAAGTTTGTTATAATCTGTTTTTACTCTCCAAGACCTATCTTTCTTTTTATTAGCACTGAAAAATTAAAATAGTGTATGATAGAAATGAATATTTCATTGTCTTTCATATCTGTGATGGAACACTGAGAGTGTTTCTCCTAAGAGAGTGTGCCAGTTTTGATTGACACAGAAGATTTCCAATGGCTTTCTCTTGAATTTTCTTGACACATAACCTTTGTTGTCTGCTTAAAGCTAGCTTGGGAATCTCACTCTTTTGCTCAGCAAGTACATTTGGTCTAGTGACCAAAAACCACAATTAGTTTCAGGGACTAATCAAGCCACATACAAAAATCTACCACCTAATTCTCACAAACTCTTACTCTTTGACTGACTTGAATGATTCCCTGGGTCTCTTTGGCATTATTATACTTTGTAATGGACATTCAATGATATCTAGAAAGCGTGACTATTGCTTTTTTCTCAGTACATATTATTCCAATAAAATTGACCACAGATCTGTTTGGAAAGAAAAAGAGTGTTCAGAAGGAGACATAATATGAAACTCTTCTTTAAAAGTGTGGTTTCTTTATCTTTCAAAGGCCTTGGTTTAGTGAAATGATTCACTTCTAACAGTTTTTAACTAAAACAACATTTTTTTCACTAAAACAACTATGACAGGCCTAGTTATCACCATTCCTAAACATTTCTTGAGTAAGACATATATTTATTATTAGGATTCACAAGAACACAGAATAAGGTTTCTGGATGTTAGATCAGTGTTGCTCAAACTTTTTCTGAATGTGGCCTCCTTTTGATCTTATTTTCTTCCTGTGACTTCCCTAGTCTACTTGTTGGCTCCTAGTCTTGTGCTATGAGCCCTCGTTTATGTGATTTTCACTTGTGGCTTCCTTAGAATATCCTGAGAACATACAGAATATCCTTGGAATATTCTGGAAAATATGTGTTAGGTGACCCTTAATTCCACGTCATTCTCTTTCTCTCTCTCTCTAAATAATGACCACACATTGCTTCTCACAGGTAAAATATCCACTTTTTTGTATAATCCCTATGACCACTTTCAAGTGAAGATTGCATTTTATTTATAGTACTTACCACTATCATTTCAGTTGACTTCTTTGTAACAAGAGAGGAAATCTTATCTTTATGGCAAAAAAAGAGGGAAAGATATTATTTACTCTTGAGAAAGATGGCAAAGTAGACTGGTCAGAATCCATAAAACAGAAATAATAAAATAATAAAAATAATAAATTAATAAAAATCCAATAACACTGTAGATAGGGAGTTTGCCTTGCATGCAGCTGACCTGGGTTCGATCCCTGATGGTTCTCTAAGCCCACCAAAAGTAATTTCTGAGTGTAGAGCCAAAATTAACACCTGGGTGTGGTGCAAAAACAAAATAAAATAAAATAAAAGTAATACAATGTTCCAATATTCCTCTAGATTCTTTTTTATTTTAATTTTATTGAAACCATTGTGATTTATAAAGTCCCTCATAGTGGGGTTTCAGATACACAATGAATCAGGACCAATTCCCACCACCGATGTTGACTTTTCTTCACTAATGTTACAGGTGCATCCTATAGCACCCCCCAGACCCCCAGCCTGCCATAACAGGCCCATTTTATGTTTAGATTGTTGTAGTTTGGGTCTCTTAATTTCATTGTTGTTGCCTTTGGCTTAGTTCAGTCCTTATTTTTGTTTTTTGTTTTTTGTTTTTGGGCCACACCCGGTGACGCTCAGGGGTTACTCCTGGCTACGGCTTGGGAAACCATATGGGACGCCGGGGGATCGAACCGCGGTCCGTCCAAGGCTAGCACAGGCAAGGCAGGCACCTTACCTCTAGCGCCACCGCCCGGCCCCAGTTCAGTCCTTTTTTAACCCTACCAATACATCTGACATCATTTAGCCCTAGTCCCCATCTTTTTATATTTGTTTCTTCTCTTTTACTCAGTTTCTTTCCTTCTCCTTGCTATACTGCCAGTGTTGACTGCAAAAATTTCTTCCATTCAGTTAGCTGTCTTTTAACTTTAGCCCATGTTTCTTTTGACATACAGAAATTTTTTTAGTTTGATGAAGTCCCATTTATTCAGATTTGATGCTATAACCTTGCCATTGGCATCTTATCAAAGACTTCTTTGAGGTCTAAGTCTTAAGGTGTTCTGCCTGGTTTCTTCAATGAACTTTATGAATTGGGGTCTATTCTAAAGGTCTTTAATCCACATTGAATTGACTTTTTTTCCCAAGGGATCTTTAATTGATTTAATCATATTGTCCTTTCCTATAAACGTAGTCAAATCAACAAACTCTCCTAGAACTTGAATCATTATATTCAGTATTTTTATTAGTATACATATATGAGTTAATTTAGAGAAATTTAAAATTATATTTGCTCACTTTATAAAAAACAAAACCTGTTTTAAAATAAAATACATTAAACAAATAATGCATTTCTAATCAAATTGTATTTTTTGGAGGGGAGCAAAAAGAACCTATCCCTAAGTATGACTGGCAAAAAGTTAATTCTGTGGGAGTGGTATAAAGGTTTTTGAAAAGATATTTACATGTAAAAATTTTCCTTATGATGGGTGTCTCTCTAAAAACTAAATCCTTTTATCTCTGTTTTGAAGAGGGCAAACCATATATCAGCATATCCTTATTTTAGTATCCCTTTTCTGATAAGTCTCTTAACTGGTCTCCCCTTTCTGCTCAATGACCTCTTTTATTTATTTATTTATTTATTTATTTATTTATTTATTTATTTATTTATTTATTTATTTTGCTTTTTGGGCCACACCCGGGGGTGCTCAGGTGTTACTCCAGGCTATGCACTCACTCCTGGCTTGGGGGACCATATGGGACTCCTGGGAACGAACACAGTCTGTCCTAGGTTAGCGAATGCAAGGCAAATGCCCTACCGCTTGCACCACTGCTCTGGCCTCCCCCTCTTTGTTTTAAATAAATCTATTTAAAGATGACATCTAGAATATATGGGAAGTACTTCCGCTTTTCTGGGCTCTGCTATTTATTCAGAAGTTTATATGACATTAACATATTTCTTTTTACTTTACTCTAATAAATCAGTCTGATAATTACATGGTTACTTGTCAAGACTGAAAAGTAAAAAGAGGCACAAAATATATTTTATATTTTATTCTCCCTCATCCTTCTCTTCCACCCTCTTCCCCTCACTTTCTCCTTCTCCTGACCCCTCCCTTTTTTCTTCCTCCCTCTTCCACCTTCTCCTCTTCCTTTCCCCTCCCCGTTGTCCTCCTCCATTTCTTCCTTCTCCCCTCCTCCTCCTTCCACACAAGAAAAGCATTCTAAGATATATTGAGATATAGTTTCCTTGCAGTAATATAATCAAACCTCACTTGTAGAGTCAATAGAGTCAGCAGACAATAGAAAATAGATCTTATTCTCCATTGACCCATTGACTCTACAACTGCTGTTCAAATGCTGCAAAGGCCCCCTAGTGTTCTCATTTCCTATGGCAGGTGTAACTGAATCAGAAGTAGGACAGATCTGAGTGCTGACACCTGAACCACAAATAGACCCAGACAATCCTATCCTATCCTAAAAAGTGACACACTTTCCTCCATCTGAAAGTCTCTATTGTAAACAGAAAGCACTCTTCTGATAGCATTGGACAGTGTTCTCACTAGGAAAATCGAGCAAATAAGCTAAATGAGAATTACAAGATATATTTAGGTATTTTCTTTATATGTAAGCCCATGTTAATCTATGCATTTATATCTAAATTTTTATTTGATATAATTTTCTTTGGTTCATTTCTCAGACAGCATCTGTGTCCTTAGTATTCACTTGTCCTAACCAAAAGATCTACAAATTGGGTTCTGAGAGATAGTATGGACGTAGGGTTTTTGCCTTGCATGTAGAAGAATGGTGGTTTGAATCCCAGCATCCCATATGGCCCCCAAGCCTGCCAGGAGCGATTTCTGAGATAGAGTTAGGAATAACCCCTGAGCGCTGCCAGGTGTGACCCACCACCAAAAAAAAAATCTACAAATTATTGTAAATACTATCGGAGACTCGGGGAGTTAAAGTTGGGGACTTTGAACCTCCCACCAGTATGTTGAATCAATGTGTAAAATCAAGGGGATCTTTTTTTTTTTGTTTTTGTTTTTTTGTTTTTTGGGTCACACCCGGCGGTGCTCAGGGGTTACTTCTGGCTATCTTCTCAGAAATAGCTCCTGGCAGGCACGGGGGACCATATGGGACACCGGGATTCGAACCAACCACCTTTGGTCCTGGATCGGCTGCTTGCAAGGCAAACACCGCTGTGCTATCTCTCCGGGCCGGGATCTTTATTTTTGTGCACTCTATCCCCTTTCTGAAAGAAGACATATTCTTCTAAAGTGAAAATTGGGCTATTTCTGGCCTTTTATTTTTACCCTACTCTGATGATGCTACATTTAAATTGTAAAATGACTAAGTTGGAAATTAAAATCCTGAACCCCACATGATAATCAAACCTCAATTCAGTTGACAATGAATTTACCCTTTCATTTGGAGCAGCTTGAAGAATTGTAAGAGCAAGGATTGAAAAGGCTCAACCCTTTTCTCTCTCCCTGTCCTGGCATATTTGCCAAGCACAGTTCCCAATTCTTGGAATGGGTGGGTGGTGTGAATGGAAGGAAAGCAGAACACTTATTTTGACTGGCTTCATATTAAAAAGATGCTGGCTCCCCAGGACTGGCCAATGCCCCAAAACTGATCCTCTCAGAGAGGTTAATTTTGAAGTCAATGGAGACATTGTGAGAATATTTTCATCTAATTCCTATTTTGTCTTTTTTTAGTGTATGTTGCTCTCTGTCATTCTGGTGCTGCTCCATAAGCACCTGTCGTCATGCCTCACATGTACCATTAACTCCTCCCAGGCACCATCAAGTCAGTTCTTTCATTGGCCCTTGGACAAGTCCCTCATGATATCAACTCTGAAAGGAAAGATCCACTCCAAAGCATTGAGAGCTACCTCTACTTCCTCCCCTTCCATTTAGATGGTCTCTCTTTTGTCTCCTGATTCTTAGGGTGACAACAAGTTCCGTAGATTGTGCCTCTTCAACCTAGTAAATTCCATGATCCCATTGGCTTACTATTATTACCAGGTGTGAGGTGGTACAAGCCTCCTACTTGGTCTTCCTTTTTTTTCATTTAGGATAATAGTGCTAGCAGCCCTTTACAAAGAGTGCCTTGATTTCCATTGATCTAATATCTTTGTCCTTAATATAGAGGAGAGAGATCAAAAGTTATGAGACTTATTTTCACAATGTTGGTGCAAATCCTGTATGGAATATACTTTAGAATATAGCATCTGTGGGGTCTTATAGCATCAATCAGAATTTCCAGTGTGCTTTCATGGTGCCTACTGTTGGTATTTTGATTTGGTGAGAAGCACTTGAATTTTGCCCAAACCAATCCAATCTTACTTACTTGAAGTGCACATATAGCACTAATGCAGGGATTTAAGCAGCTTGATATCACACCCCTGCTAAAGTCCATCACTGAAAGACAAGATTATTCAAGTGGAATAAAGTTTAATACTTTAATATGTCTGCCAAAAAGGCCCCCACAGGGCCCCCACAAAGACCCCCAGTCAGGGCCATCTCCCTGATGATTGATCATCTTCATCAATCCCGAAGGAGATAAAACCTGCCCAAGGACATGAGGAAGATTATATAGGAAAAGGATATAGGGAGGATCCTGCTTTCTGATTATCTTTAAAATGATTGACTATTGTCTAGGGGTACCTTTGTACTGCTCCCTTGTCCTTCCCTGATAGGCTACCTGGTATGGTAAGGTAGCTCAGGCCGGTGTCTACGGAAATAGGCTTGTGAAGACCTACACCATGTGGTTCTTACAAAATGGCCTCTCTCCCCGAGAAGAAGCCTGCTATGTGACCTTTACAAAATGGCGTCTCTCCTTGTCCAGAACCCTTGTCCCAACACCCCAAGGTTTCCTCTGTATTAATGTCCACCTTACAGGGTTCTCTTGAGAACTGCATGAATATACTATACATAAATGTTTACATTATTGGGTGTACACTGAACATTAAGTAAATGCCATGTACTTTTTTATCACTCTCATTGAACATAATAAAACTTTGCATTTTTACAGTGTTAAGAAAGTATCTGAAGTCTTTATTTTTGTCTTTCCTCTTCTTCATTGCTCTTTCTGGCCCTGTCTAGAGTCATGGCTATTATTAAGTAATACTAGAGTCCCAGATGCGAGGGTATGAATTATCAGGGGTCAGTGCACTTTCTGTATTAAAGACAAGAAGGTTAGTATTTGAAATTTTGTGATATCTTCAACTTATGACTTAATTTTTTTTTTGGTTTTTGGGTCACACCTGGCAGCGCTCATGGGTTACTCTTGGCTCTGTGCTCAGAAATTGCCCTTGGCAGGCACGGGGGACCATATGGGATGCTGGGATTCGAACCACGGTCCTTCTGCATGGAAGGCAAATGCTCTACCTCCATGCTATCTCTCTGGCTCCAACTTATGACACTTTTGACCTCTGATAATAGTGAAAAGCCACCATAGAATCATTAATGAGCATGGCTGTGCTTCAGAAGAGTCCATATGCCAAGTAAGTAGTGGATTAGATGTGGCCCCTAATGTCATAGTGCACTGGCTGGGAAATTAGATACGAACAGAGAAGAACAATGGTGATTTGATATATGCTAGGGACTTATGTGGAGAGTGGAAGAAAACCCCAGAATATTATAAAAACTATAAATATCAGGAACCTGATTTATTGGAGGGGTTGAAGCTGAAAAGAGATATTTAATTTTTTTCATTTACTGTGGTATCATTTTCACTAATATTTATGTTTTAAACATACACTATAATTGTGTACCACACTCACCACTGGGGAGACAAAGTTCTACACTGCCTGTCCACTAACCCTGGACCCCTTTTTATCTGCTGCTCCTTTCCCCAAACTTCCCAAGTGGCAGAACCTTGGGGCTAATTTTTACTAATCATCATCTATTTCCTGGCTTTGGTTCTTGACACTCCACCTATGATTGAGTGTATATAGCGAAGTATAGAGCTGGGGCATGTCTCAAAGTTGTAGCTAGTATGGTCTGAGATCCTGAGTCTTATTCCTGGCACACATGTTCTCTAAGCATGGCCAAATGTGACTCAGGTGGCCTTCAGCACTGCCAGGCCCCAGGTACCCTAGTGCCAGGTCAAATCATTAAACTTTTAGGATTGCACAACCATTCCAAGCATGATTGGGGGTGGCCCCAGGATCCACTGAGTACTACTTGGTTTGACTCTTATAATGTATAGTATACAGCTGAGGATGATGCCAGTTCTTTGAACTCTTTAAAGCAGAAAGAGTTGGGAAGACAATGCTGGTGTTTGTAAAGTCTCCTGCCATTGTCAAGGCCATTGAAAGCTTCCTCTTCCAGTCACTCTCTGATATACAGCTGTGCCTTACAGCAAGGGGATCCATGAGTTTGTGTCCACCTTTCGAATAAAAATATTTCTTACAAACCAGATCAAACTTTAGGGTATGCCTTATCCCTCTCGCTCAAAGGAGTGTACCTGAAAGTTTCCAGCATCCAGTATCCTCATCTTGTTCCTGGAATCTTTGCCCAGTGCTGGAAGGTCTCCCTACCAAAGCAAGGGAGGTTTAATATGAATACTCTAGGAGTAGTCATTACCTAGTGAGTAAAAGCATCACTGGAGAAAAATAAATTTATCTCCCTTTCCAATCAAACAGAATAAGTTTGAGGCATGTGAATTACATACTATCTTAGCGTTTTCTGCAATTTTGAGTCCAATTAGCCTAAGTGAAAGGCTACTTGATCATGGATGCCTTATGTGTGTGCTTCTCTTCTACCTGGTTTGAGAAGAATGTCACTTTCTCTAAGTGCCTTCAACATTTCCATTTCACTTTCTGTAACAAGATCCTTAGAATACTTGTTTGAACTAGGTGGGTCTTTTCCATAGCACGGTGAGCGAATTTTCTAGAATCAGCTCTTACTCATCATTGATTGCCCTTGTTTTCCCTTACTGAATGTGAAGGCTTCATGTCATGAGTTTGCTGCCAGAAGGAAATTTGATGTGTCAGTAAACAGAAGAACCAAGCTTTAAGGGACCACTGACCACATGTGGTAGCCATTAGCCATATAATGGTAATTAAATTCAATTACGTCCAAATTAAAATTCAGCTCTTAGGCTGAAAATTCAGCTCACTGGCTAGTTACATTGACGGCTGGTTCACTCATTGTGTGTTGGACAGAGAAGATTGAGATAACTTCGAAATGTTATCATCAGAGATATTTCTATTAGCACAGGGATAGGGAGTCAAATAAATTCAGAATATTCTGAACTCATACATGTTTGTGTTGGTTACAAAGCTCCTAAATGATTTCAGAAATAGAAGTTCATAGTTCATAGGGAACTATGAACAAGCACCTGTCTCCTGTACTTGGGGTTTCCTAAGGTCAGATAACAATGACAATTGGAAAAGAAAAGCAGTTTATTATATTTACATATTGGCTAGACTACAAAAAGAGTTACTTCAAAGTTCTAAACCAAATTGAGCATTTTATCAAATAGTTTAGTGTTCCAAAGTTCACATCCTGTGTTGTCCAAGTACAGATAGATTTATTTTCAGGTAAGTGTGAGGGTAAAAAGAGTCAGGTCATGGGCCTTGGGGTGGTACAGTGGCAATAAATAAATAAAGCGCTTGATTTGCAAATATGAGTTCAATCTCTAGTGCCATCTATATCTGGTTAACATGGTCCTGGGACTTTGTTGTCTGGGACCCACAGCACCATAGTCAGATGTGCGTGAGCACCACAACTACAGTATAAGAACCTTGCAAGCACTGTGATCATGAGAGAGACTGATATCAAGGACTTCAACCAGAATGTACATGAGCATCACAGTTAAATCAGTGACCCCTGAAAAAACTTCAATTAAAGTGTCTGACCCATGACAAGAACTACTGCTAAGTGTGTGTGACCCCTAGTCAATAGCAACAAAGGGGAAGGGGTGGAGAAAAAGAAAGGAAGAAAGAAAGGAAGAAAGGAAGAAAGGAAGGAAGGAAGGAAGGAAGGAAGGAAGGAAGGAAGGAAGGAAGGAAGGAAGGAAGGAAAACAAAGAAAGGAAGGAAGGAAGGAAGAAAGAAAGAAAGAAAGAAAGAAAGAAAGAAAGAAAGAAAGAAAGAAAGAAAGAAAGAAAGAAAGAAAGAAAGAAAGAAAGAAGAAAGAAAGAAAGAAAGAAAGAAAGAAAGAAGAAAGAAGAAGAAGAAAAAAAAAAAAAAAAAGAAAGAAAGAAAGAAAGAAAAAGAAAGAAGAGAAAGAAAGGAAGAAGAGAAAGGAAGGAAGAAAGAAGAGAAAGGAAGGAAGGAAGAAAGAAGAGAAAGGAAGGAAGAATGAAGGAAGAAAAAGAAGAGAAAGGAAGGAAAACAGGAAGAAAATGAAGGAAGGAGGGAAGGAAGAAAGGAAAGAAGGAGAAAAGGAGGTTAGGTTGAGGTTGAATTGAATGATGACCAAGAATATCTTTTCTCTGGACATTTGACTAGGAATGTTTTTTTTTTTTTATTGAAATATTCTTTGTGAGGAGGAGGTGCATGGGGAGGAGGGCGGGTGGACATCTGGCTTCTGGTTTCCTCTTTGATTCTGGAGATGAGCTCTTGCCAGGTATGGGGTTTGGGGATATCCATAACATCTATCTCGTATTGTGACCTTGATACTGCCCTACAAATCTCATTTCTAATATTTTACTGCCTCAGTCCCAACCCTTATTTTCTCCTATCTTCCCATGTAGGTGCAGCTCATGACATGAAGCTCAACACATAGAGTGATGAGTGCAGTTAGAGAAATAACTACACTGAAAACTATCATAACAATGTGAATGAATGAGGGAAAAAGAAAGCCTGTTTGAGTACAGGTGTGGGTGGGGTGGGGAGGTGGGAGATCCGGGAAATTGGTGATGGAATCCTGCACTGGTGAAGGGGGGTGTTCTTTACATGACTGTAATCCTACAACTACAATTATATTTGTAATCACGGTGTTTAAATAAAGATAATTTATTAAAAAAAAGAAATATTCTTTGTGGTGTTCAAGTGGAAGTCTCTTGCAACTGGTTTGAATATAGGCATCAGCAATTATTTTAAAGATGTAATTTTGAACTCTGTCAGTGGAAGTCTAAAAGAATCTCCAATTCAACCTGACAATGAGTTCCCTGAGGGCAGATCCTGACTAGGCCTGTCTTTGCCTAAGACTTGGCTGAGAACATGGTACTCAACAAATCAGCAAAAGTGTACTGAATAAATGAATAACTTGAGACAAGATAAATAAATGGTTATGTGAAACTTGAGTACCCCTTAGTCAATATTGGAACATATGCTTATCTCATGGTCAACTGGAAGCCACTCCATGGAAATGCCTACCCCTAAATGCTCTTCATACTTCTGCCAAGTTAGCAGCTATGGAAGCTATAAGTGGATAGAGATGATCTAACCAGTGTTAACTCATCATAGCATTAACTCAATCTTTTTGTGGCTGATAGGATATATATCATATATAATATATATATAAAGAGCAATATACATATAAAGAGCAAGCTAGACTTTGGTTTTTTATAAAATTGAGAAGTTTTTAATTGTCCATAGGTAACATACTCTCAAGGTTGATAACTCAAAAGGGTTCTGTTGCTTAAGTATACTTTAGTAGCTGCTGGAATTGTTTGTTCTTTTTTTTTTTAAGTCTTCCCTTTATCAGGGGTTTTTTGTAGATACAAGGCTGATTGGTTGGATACTTGAAACTGTTCATTTTATTTCCAAAAATAAAAACAAATGAACAGACACTGGTGTCTAAGAAGACAGTGCTTGTATATTTTAGAACTCTGAGAAGTTTCTATCACTGAAAACATGTATTTGCTCACATGAAATCCGATCATCAGGTATGAGTAGTTGTCATTCATGATTAAGACTATTCAGACCAGGGCTGGAGAGACAGCATGGAGATAAGGCATTTGCCTTTCGTGCAGAAGGTCGGTGGTTCAAATCCCGGCAACCCATATGGTCCCCAAGCCTGCCGGGGCAATTTCTGAGAGTGGAGCCAGGAGTGACCCAAAAACAAAAACAAAAACAAAAACAAAAAAAGAATACTCAGACCAATGTGACCTGCTGCTAGTAAGTTGCTTGAAGTACATATCATAAAATTAAAAAGAATGCTTTTTAAAAGCAAGGAAAGAGATACAAAGAAATAAAGTAATTGATTTATTGTAATTTCTGAACTTTTTTATTTATGGCAATACTAGCTAATGATAATTTTTAATTGCCTGTTCGTTTCAACCTATAGTAAGTAGCCAAGGTATGCTAAAACTACAAGTAACTGGAGCAGTAGCAATAGTACAACAGGTAAGGCACTTGTCTTGCATGCTGCCAATCTGGGTTTGATTCTTAGCACCCCAAATAGTCCTTTAAGTCCCTCCAGGGGTGATCCCTAGGCACAGAACTAGGAGTAAGTCCTGAGCAACATTGGATGTGGTCCCAAAATAAAGCAAAAAAACATGCAAGTAAAAAAAAAAAACACTTACTAGAACTAAGCAAAGCTCTGCTTTTCAAAGGTTTGAAGGTAACAGTCCATCTATGGCCCTCTGGCATTGACTTTGCCAACACTGTACATAAGATAGACACTGAAATTTCTTTAAGGGTTTCAGTATTGATGAAAGAAGGGTTGGTCGAGGCCAATGTGATTGACATGCTTTCGATTTTTCTGTCAGGTACATCTTTTGCAACTTCCTGATCTGATCTAAAAGGCAGCAGAGAGTTCCTGGTCCCCTGTGGATGGCGATATAGAGCTGGCTCTTTCTAGTTTCTCACTAGGAAGGAAGGGGAGGTATTTTCCTAGGTAGATCGCGATGTGCCTGTAGAAAAAGTGGCGAAGGTACTTCCGGAACCTCTCACCCACAAAGGCATAGATCACAGGGTTGACACAGCAGTGTGTATAGGCAATCACTTCGGTTACCTGCATGGCCAAGTCCAGTTGTTTGCTTCGTTCACAGCTGTCTTCAAAGAAGACAGATTGGTAAGCAGAGAGCAGAAGAACTAGGTTGTAGGGTGTCCAGAAAATAAAAAAGACCACCATGATGACAAAAATGAGCCGGATGGCCTTGTACTTCTTTTTTCCAGGGCATCTCAGTAGGGTTTTAATGATTCCTGCGTAGCAGAAAACCATGACTAGCACTGGCAGAGCAAGACCAAAGACATTCATTCTCAGAGCGTGGAAACGCTTCCAAGAATCTTCTTCATCCTTTGGGTAATCAGGGCTGCAGACAGATTGTCCAAAATCGTCTTGAGATTTGTGGAATATAAATTCAGGGAGGGCTGCTAGCCCAGCCAGGCACCAGGTGGATACACTGCTTATGATACCAAAAGTGACTGTTCGGGCCTGAAGGGCAAACACTGCATGGACAATGGCCAAGTACCTGTCTACAGTCAGCAAGATGATAAAAAAGATTTCACTATACAAACCCATGTAATAAAGCCCCGAAAGGAGTTTACACATATGATGACCAAAAACCCACTCATTCCATCTAACATAGTGAATCCCAAAAAGCAGAGTGAATAGAAAGAGCAAGTCAGAAATGGCCAAATTTAGCAGGAAGATATTGGTCATAATCCTAAGTCTCCTGTATTTTGTCAGGATCACCACCACAACTACATTGCCCAGCAAACCCACCACAAACACCAGGGAGTACAGTGGGGGCAGCAGCTTGGCCCCCAGATCTTTGATGTTGACTTTTTCACATGGTTCGGCCAACTTGTAGTCATAAGTTGTGGATCCAAAGTTCTCAGCCATTTCATATGATAGGCTGTCCTGTGATAGAAAACAAATGAAAATGGAAGAAGAATCCTAAATATTAGACATGGTCACACATAGCACATGGCTAGCATATCTTAGTTCATTTTAGCATTTTCAGAAGTTAAATATCTATATATTTGTTTCAACCTATAGTAACTAGCCAAGGTATGCTAAAAGTACAAGTAACTGGAGCAGTAGCAATAGTACAACAGGTAAGGTACTTGTCTCGCATGTAACCAATCGGGGTTGATTCTTAGGAAGTTGTAATTAGATTAATGCTGCTTATAATAGGGTTGGATAGATACAGTTACAAGGTTGCTCATGAGTTTCATTCATATAATGTTCCAATAGCATTACCTTCATCAGTCATGTTCCCCCCACCCCATGTCTCCAGTTTCCATCCAGTGTTTATGGCAGACATTTTTCTTCTCTCTCTCTCTCTCTCTCTCTCTCTCTCTCTCTCTCTCTCTCTCTCTCTCTCTCTCAACCACTTTACCTCCTATTATTACCCAGTTCTTGTCCAGAAACAATCATTTCCAACTATCATTGTCTTAGTGGTCCTTCTCCATCCTAACTATACCCCACCCTTGTGGCAAGCTTCTTACCATGGATCAGTCTTCCTGGCTCTTGTTTCTATTGTCTTTGTATATTATTTTCAGGCTCTGTTGTTGTTTTTATGTCCCACAAATGAGTCAACACTCTTTCTAATGTGCCAGACATTAATATGCCAGATACTGGTCCAGAAACGAAGGCACATCAGTGAATAGTTGATGGAGCATATTTTCTAGTTGATAAACATAAAAGAAATAATTAAAAATATCTCTCAGTTGTTTGAGTATTCTGGAATAAAACGAAGTAGGAAATATAGTAATAGAGTGGAGAAGGGGTTGGATCAATGAGCAGAGTCAGGAAATGGATGTTTCAGGCAGAGAAACAGCAGATGCAAATATCCTGCATTAGGACCTACCCTCTTAAATTGTGGATCATAGTCCTATATGGGAAGGCAAGACTTTTTAAAACTTTGTTTTAGAGGCTAGAGAGATAGTACAGTAGTTTAAGCACTTACCTTGAATGTGGTCAACCCTAGTTTAATTCCCAGCACCTCATCTGGTCCCCATAGCACTGGCAGGGGTGTTCCCTGAATGCAGGGCTAGGAGCAAGACCTGAGTACAATTGGTTGTAGTCACAAATGTTTTAAAATAAAGTCCTTTGTAATTGGCTATCAGCAAATGTTTGATTGGCATAATTGGCACACCTATTTTGTCTATGTATACAAAGTTGTGTTGAGGAGGACAAGAAAAAAGTATCGATTCTCAACAACATGGCCTGAGATAAGGAACAGCTGAGAAAAACTGGGAGCCACTGGGATTCTGTGGCCTACCTCTCATGGGTCATGTCCCAGTGATATACTATAGGGCAGCAAACCTAGCAAGGGACATGGGGTTATAGAGTTCCGTTGTAGACCTCAGACCAGAAATTTTTACATTGGATCAGACTGGACAAGAGACAAACAAAAAGAGAGTGATCTGCCATCAGGGAAGCACATCGAATCACTTATAATGTACAGTAAAATGTAACTGCATAAAAACTTGGAGCTATGTATGTAAATCTTTCATACAATACTTAAGTATTGGATTACTGGGTCCTACTCTACTCAGTATTCATACTCCACCCTAGGGTGTGTGATCTGGTAATTGGATTACTGAGTCCCTCCCTACTTGGTATTCCTTTTCCACCATAGATTGGTGGAAAGCCTGGGTTTCAGGAAGGCTGGAGCTCATTCTCTGGTCTTCTTCTACTAAGCTGCTTTCCTTCTTGAAGCAGAAGGCTTGTGTGGTGGGAATTCTGGCTTGAGTGTTGGAATTTCTGAACCTGTTCTCTCTTTTTTTAATTATCTTTATTTAAACACCGTGATTACAATATGATTGTAGTTGTATGATTTCAGTCATAGAAAGAACACCCCCCTTCATCAGTGCAACATTCCCACCACCAATGTCCCAAATCTTCCTCTTCCCCACCACACTCACACCTGTACTTGAGACAGGCTTTCTACTTCCCTCATTCATTCAGATTGTTAGGATAGTTCTCAATGTAGTTATTTCTCTAACTGCACTCATCACTCTTTGTGGTGAGCTTCATGTCATGAACTTCACCTTTCAGCCCTCATCTCTTTTGTCTCTGAGAATTATTGCAAAAATGTCTTTCATTTTTCTGAACCTGTTCTTGAACCCTTCCACTGTATGGATCATTTCCTGTGTTGGCATTTGCATCTAGACCTGTGTCTCTCTAGGTCCTTAGTTTTGGAGCCTGAGGTATCCCTTACACTTAAGGAATATTCCCTTACACGTTCAGGAATAAAACTTATTTTTGTGCTAATAGATTGACTATAGCAGTAGGACAAGTGGATAAAATGTATATAAATGCAGAAGATAGTGCCATAGGATTTGTTTCCAGATAGAATATCAATAAATAACAACTGGCCAAAGATGACCCCCAAGGATTTTGATCTGAACATCTGGAAGGAAGGAGTTTTTATTGAGCTATAGAAGAAGTGTTGGCATCTGTAAAATTATAGACACTTGTAAAATCAATGACTTACTGGTATGTCCAATGAAGAAGAGTTAGATTATCTATGAAAAACTTGCCAGGTTGATAGGTGATAGAATTATCATTTATAAATAAATTGAAAGGTGATTGAATTTATGACAAATGAATAAACACCAGAAATCAAGAAAAATTCTATTAGGGACTTTATTTTAGTCACTTAGGGTGCCACAAAATTTTCTCTTCACATAACCTATAATTAACATATCTACCAATTTATCTAATTTTACATAAGGAATGTTTTAGCTCTGTTGGTAGTTGTAAAGGTCAGGGCCACTTTGGGTGCTGCTCAGGGGCCACCAGAGTCATACCAGTAGAGTTTGGGAAACCATATAATGCTGAGAATTAAACGGAGTGCCTCACACATGCAAGGCACGTGCTCTGTCATTTGAGCCATATTCCCAGATGCAGCAAGGTGTTTTCTATTGTCATCATATTCTAATATTTTAGTGAACTAGAATTACATGCTAACCAATGATGCAGTTTTAAAAGTGGCCTGTGACTATCTAGAGCATTTTTCTAGATTAAACAAGAGGTTTAGTGTACACTTTGCCCAAGGGAAATATAGTCCTGAGAAATCTCTGCCATCAAAGATGAGTTGTAGTGGTGGGGTGTCTGAAAAGATACAGTGATACAGGGACTGCTGGGCGGGTGGGTGATAACAAAAGTTCTGGTTGTGTTGATAAATCAGAATCATATCCAGTTCCTAATTAACATAAAAGAAGGGTTTCAGAGGCAAATTCAACTACATTGAATTGGTTGTGCTTAAGTGAAATTATCCAATAAAACTGATGCTTAATGACCTTATGACTTGGGCACATCAAGCAGGGGTTGGGAGCTGCCTGCCAGGTTCATTGTAGGAGGGGATTCCTATTGTGAGAGGGAGGTTGAGTCTAAAAGCATCATCATGGAGGAAATACCACTGTCTAAGCAAGTGGAAACAGACACAAACAAATGGGATTACATTAAATTGAGAAGTTTCTCACTTTCAAGGAAACATTAACTAGGATTCAAAGGCTACCTATGGATTGGGAGATTCACTCAATACCCATCTGATAAAGGGCTACTATCTAAGATATATAAGATATGGGCAGAACTTAATAAGAAAAAAAATCTGGAGCCAGAGAAATAGCATATAGGTAGGGTGTTTGCCTTGCATGCATAGGATGGTGGTTTAAATCCTGGCATTCCATATGGTCCCCCGAGCCTGCCAGGAGTGATTTCCGAGTGTAGAGCTGGGAGCGGCTGGGTGTGATCCAAAAACCAATAAATAAATAAATAAATAAATAAATAAATAAATAAATAAATAAATAAATAAATAAATAATCTAAAAAAAACATCTTTTTGATGGGTCAAAAAATGGGAGAAGAAATGAACAGATATTTCCTCAAAGAAGAAATACAGATGTCCAAAAGGCACATGAAAAAATGCTCCACATCATTAATCATCAGGGAGATGCAAATCAAAACAATAATGAGGTATCATCTTACACCACAGAGACTAGCACACATAATAAAGAATAAGAACAACCAGATGTGGTGAGAAAGAAACTCTCATTCACTGCTAGTGAGAATGATGTCTAGTTTATCCTTTCTGGAAAACAATATGGATATTCCTTAAAAACTGGAAATTAAACTTCCTTATGATCCATCAATACTATCCTAGAGATATACTGTAGGAACGCAAAAACACAATTTAAAAATGTCCTCTGTACTCCTATGTTCAATGCAGCACTATTTATAATAGTTGAAATCTGGAAGCAACCCAGATGCCTGACAACAAATGAGTAAAGAAACTGTGGTATATCTACACAATGGAATACTTTGCAGACATTAGGAAAAATTAAGTCATGAAATTTGCTTATATATGGATGGACATGGAGTATTATGCTGAGTGAAATGAGTCAGAGGGAGAAAGATAAACAGAATAATCTAACTCATCTGTGGAATATAAAGAAAGTAAAATATAGAGTGGGGGTGATACCCAGAGATGAGGGTTTGAAGGACCAGTCCATGGTAAAAAGTTTGCCACAAAGAGCAGAGAGTGCAGAGTAGAGAAAGGTTTATTTTGAAAGTGACATGCATGGCACCTCTGCATTAACAGTGCAAACCACAATGACAAAAAAAAAAAAAAAAAGAAAAGAGAGAGAGAGTGAAGTAAAATGCCTGCCCCAGAGGCAGGCAGGGGAGAATGGGTGGGAGGGAAGAGGACATCAGGGAGGGTGAGAGGGAAATTGTTGACACTGGAGGTGGGAAATGCGCACTGGTGAAGGTTGTATGACTATAACTCGATCATGAACAACTTTATCTGTGGAAAAAATTGTATGAACAACCTTGTAACCATGATTAGAATGTGTTTAATAAAAATAAAAAATAATAAACATAAGAGATTAAAAATAAAAGAGAAAGATGATGGCAGTAAGCTCTGTATTAATGCACCACAACCAAGCATGTACAACTCCAATAAAAAAATAATAAATGCATGCTTGCTTAGGCAGCACAGATACTAAAATTGGAATGATACAGAAAAGATTAGCATGGCCCCTGCGCAAGGATGACAGGCAAATTCGTGAAGCATTCCATATTTAAAACAAACAAACAAATGCTTCTTTTTTTTCTGGCTACACACAGAATCAAGTGGTAACCTTATCAATCTCCAGGTCAGCCATATTCCTGAAGCAGTTAAACAAGTCATTTGAGGCACGACTTGGAATTTTGTGGTTCTTAGAGCTCTGTAGGTGATTTTCATGTGCAGCATTAGGTTGATAACTATACTGTCTGAGAGACATGAAGGCCCTCAAATTTTTAAGTCTCTGTTTTCTATCCCTGAATTATATTCCCTGCAACATCTTAACACTTAGGTGGTAAGAAAATGAGACGTTTGGGGACAGCAGAAAAGAGTATCTGGGGACTGAGAATAGCTCAGTGGCAGAAACAAAAACAAGCAAACAAAAAATCTGTCTTGAAAATGAGAAGCCATGCGTTTGATCCCCAGTGTCACCCACACATGCTGAGTCCCATCACTGTGTCTCTGGTATTTGGAATCCTTGGGATCATAGTGGAGTGATCCCCACCAGCACGAAAACATCTGGTGAGCACTACAATCAAGCATGCAACAGCAACTACCACAAAGGGAAGGAAATTGTGGTAGAGAGAACATTTTCAGTTACAAGCTCTGTAGAAGCAAACATTGTGACATAGGAATTCAACAACTAATTTAATCTAATCTATATTAATAAAAATTGCGGAACAAAGGAAATGTATGTACTTTATTCTCCATCTACCTTTCCGCTCAGCTAGTCTTTTATTTATACATCTAATAATCTATCCATCTGGATATTCACATTGCTTCCCAACTATTCAGTTAAGGGAGATCTCATTTTACTTTATTTCCCCAGCCTGGAATAATCAGGAATATTTTATTTCTATTGTAGCACTTGCCAATAGAACTTTAACAAAATGTTCCATGACTATGCTGTGTGCTGAGTAGGAGTCACTAGCTATGTGACTGTTTTGCATTTGAAATGTCACTAGTGGGGCCGGCGAGGTGGCGCTAGAGGTAAGCTTGCTTGCAAGCGCGAGCCAAGAAAGGACCGAGGTTCGATCCCCCCAGCGTCTCATATGGTCCCCCCAAGCCAGGGGCAATTTCTGAGTGCTTATCCAGGAGTAACCCCTGAGCATCAAACGGGTGTGGCCCCCAAAAATAAAATAAAATAAAATAATAAAATAAAAAGAAATATCACTAGTGCTGTTAGAAACTAGACTTTTTATAGTACTTAAATTTATTTAAGTTTAAGTAACCACCGTATTGAACAGTATAAAAATAGTGTCTTGTGCCAGATAAGTAAAAACTGTTTAAAAAGTACTTATGAAATGAATGGAAAGATTCTGTTTTTTAAGAATAGTTTTTAGAGAAACATTTTTTAAACTTTCTTGATTGATTGATTGATTAATTGATTGGTTTTTGGACCACACCCAGAGGTGCTCAGGGGTCACAACTGGCTCTCCACTCAGAAATCACCCCCGATAGGCTGGGGGAATCATAAGGAATGCCGGGAATTGAACCGGGTCTTTCCTGGGTTGGCCTCATGCAAGGCAAATGCCCTACACCTATGCTATCTCTTTGCCTCCAGTTTTTAGAGAACATTTAAAAAATAATTTTTACTTTGTTTTTTAATGTCCAGCCTAAATGTTTGAAATCTCATGTTCTCTCCATATTTTAAGAGGAATATCATTGCAAATCTGGAGTACACGTGTATGGAAACATCAGTCATAGCTGCACAATTTAGAATGTTCTGTATGAATCATTTTAGTTTCTTCATCTTGTGTGCCAGTATTTGTATGCCTTTAGTCTATGTTGCACTGGTGAAGGGGGGTGTTCTTTACATGACTGAAACCCAACCACAATCATGTTTGTAATCGAGATGTTTAAATAAAATATTAAAAAAATTAAAGAATGTGTAATTAGGGCCGGGAGAGATAGCACAGCAGTGTTTGCCTTGCAAGCAGCCGATCCAGGACCAAAGGTGGTTGGTTGGAATCCCGGCATCCCACATGGTCCCCCGTGCCTGCCAGGAGCTATTTCTGAGTAGACAGCCAGGAGTAACCCCTGAGCACCACTGGGTGTGGCCCAAAAACCAAAAAAAAAAAAAAAAAAAAAAAAGAATGTGTAACTAGTAAAAAAAAAAAAAAAAAACGTTTTTCATTAAAGAATTGAATTAGGCAGTATTTTAGATGGAAAGTTTAATAATGGAATCACTTTGCCTATAGAAAGAAGGGTACACTTTCAAGAGAAAATAAGCGGTGGCATTGGAGTAGACTACATTCAGAATAATGCAGAGAAGAATTTTTCCGAGAAATAATGGAAACTGGCTTCCCATATGAGCTGCTTTGTGAGTCAATAAGTTTCTTCTTTGAACTGCTCAAGCTTCAACCAAGAATAAATGCAACCATCATGCCAGGTGCAGACAATCCTGCACCCATATTTTAGAACATCATATGATCTTCCATGACTGCCAATTATCATTATTAGTTCTCAAGACAATGAGTATCCTTAGAGAGTGGACAGTTCCTTTAAGTGATTTCGTTTCATCCACCTACCATGTGATTTGGGCTATTTTTTTTTTTTTTTTACCAACTTCCTCATCCAAAGATCAAATTACTTTTGGGGTTTTTAAGCAGATGTCCCAAACTAAAAATATGTCTGGTTTTTAGTCTCTGTAGACAGATGTTGGTTGAAAGAGAGGATCATGAAAAACATATTTGCACAGGGAAGGGGACGCCTTTGCATATGGAATACGTAATTGGGTATTCGGCATGACCAGTGGGTTCAGCCTTCCCTTCTGTGCTTAAAGAGAGATTTCTGCCACTATTTTTTGTTTGTTTGTTTAGGGACCACATCCTACTGTGCTCACAGCTTACTCTTAGCTCTGCACTCAGGGCTTGGGGGACCAGATAGGGTTCTAGGGATTAAACCTGGATTATGTGGGTGAAGTCAAGCACCCAACCTACTGCACTATCTGTCCAGCACCTATTCCTGCCACTTTCCCAGGCACCATGTTTGTGATCCTTATCACTCTTGTATATATTTTTTCATTCTGATATTTTAAATTTTATATAGTGTATCTAGTTTCATGTCAAAACTTATTCTAAAATACTTTTAACAACTACTGATAATTGTAGCAGTAGCTACGATACTTCTATTTAATCATTGAAGTTGTCTAATTAAGTCATCAAAGTGCATTTTTATAAGTAATGCTGCAATAAACACCTTTTAATACTTATTTAGCTCCTCTTAAATACCATTTCTATCTGTAAATATATTGCTAATGCTCTCAATGCACTTTGACCAGTTGCTTCTAGAACAGGGGTCCTCAAACTATGTCTTACAGGTCACATGCAGATCACTGAGGAAATTATCCAGCCTGCTGTGTGTGTGTGTGTGTGTGTGTGTGTGTGTGTGTGTGTGTGTATAGCCATCTCTGCCTGTCTGCTTAGCAGCCTAATTATCCCAGGCCCACAGTGCACATGCATGAGATGTATGTGACACTCTTTGACTCCCCTCTTTCTCTTCGTCTCTAGATTCCTCCTCTCAGTCTAGAGCAGGGGTCCTCAGACTATGGCCTGCCAAAAGCAGGCCAATAGTTCCCATTGAAATGCTGGTTTGTTGATTTAATTTGTTCTTCATTTATTTGTTTTTTATTTGTTTTGTTTATTTATTGGTTTTTGGATCACACCCCACAACACTCAGGGTTTACTCCTGGCTCTATGCTCATAAATTGCTTTCTGGCAGGCTTGGGGGGACCATATGGGATGCTGGAATTCGAACCACCATCCTTCCTGCATGCAAGGCAAATGCCTTACCTCCATGCTATCTCTCGGTCCCTCATTATTTTATTTTTTCCCACTTTTTTTTACTTCAAAATAAGATATGTGCAAAATGATACCATAGAAATTTGTTCATAGTTTTTTTTTTTTTTTTTTTTTTTGGTTTTTGGGCCACACCCGGCAGTGCTCAGGGGTTACTCCTGGCTGTCTGCTCAGAAATAGCCTCCTGGCAGGCACGGGGGACCATATGGGGACACTGGGATTCGAACCAACCACCTTTGGTCCCTGGATTGGCTGCTTGCAAGGCAAACGCTGCTGTGCTATCTCTCCGGGCCCAGTTTTTTTTTTTTTTTTCTTAAACTATTGCCCAGCCCTCCAACAGTCTGAGAAATAATGAGTTATGCTGTTTAAAAAGTTTGAGGACCTTTGTTCTAGAAAGAGTGTAGCAAATATATAATATATATATATATATATATATATATATATATATATTCTTGGAACCAAGTCTCTGTAAGCATCCAGTAACATGGATATGGTCTAAAAGAAAAACATTGAACTTAGTCCTATATTAAGTTCCTCCCCAGCTGAGAAATTTCTTTCTCATCTATTTTCAATAGACTTCTCTATATTTCTAAAAATCAGTAAACAAATAAGAAAAACAAAGGTTTTGGCCAATTATATGAGCAGAAGGAATATCATTATTTATAATACTAATCTTTATTTAGTTACTGATTTTTAACTTCTATTAATTATTTGTATTTGTCTACATGAATTATGTGCTTGTGTCTTTCACTTGTTTTATTTTGTTATACATATTTGCTTTTTCCTTATTGAGTCATACATCTGCTCCTGCATGCTCCTGAAATGATCAAACTCAGTGTGTATATTTTGATATAATAAACACTACTTTATAAAAAGATCACAGCTATAGTCTCTAACTCCTATTATATTTATGTACCAAAGTCTTCTATCCTCTCTTAAAACTCTTATCAAACCATAGTTAATTTCCATCCCCAGCTAACTGAAGATTGCCCAGAAATTAAAATAGGCTTTCTATTCTTACCTTTTAATCCAGTTTGGGAAAAGCAATCAAACAGCCTTGTGGATTCTAACCAAAACAACAACAACAACCCCCAAAGCCCAACAACTATGTATAAGTAAAACAACTGATTCATCTGAGACTTAGATTAAATTACAGTGGATTTTCAATAAAAACTTGAATATGCATATACATATGTAATACATAAGTAAATGTACAAATTACACACAGGTATAAAAATTATATTTTTACTGTTTTTTAAAAGTTAATAACAATAAACACAAAACTACTAATGTAACCCTTCAGGGGAATGATTCTACGGTCAATAGTTGATAGTCAAGAAAGCCTAGGAAGGCATATGAGTCATTCATGGGCACATTATACAAGGTAAAGCCAGATGAATGCAAGAGACAAGCATGGCAGGTAGAATAAAGACGAAATGGAAGAAAGTAAGGAAGGTGATAGGCGTATCCTTACAATATGACAAAGCTGCCTTAGGTATCTGTCTCCTACTTTTTGCCACCACCTCCTGCAAGATTTTGCTCCCTCCTAGCAAACACCCTCCTCACCCCTGTTTCCATTTAATTTGAATCCTGATTATCTACCTTTTTTCTAAAAGATGACTTCTGATGTATTGATATATCTTTACCCTGTTGAGAACAAAAAAGTTGATGAGTTGGTACCTGCTATTTTCACCCAAGTCCAGTGATCATTCAGGTTCTGCTACTCATGAAAGGGGGATGGCATCTGAGCAGAGGTGAGGGTGAAGTATGAAAGAGCAGGGCTTCCTATTTTCAGAAGGACAAGCTTCTTAGATTTTGCAAGCTCTTTAGATAAATATCAAGGTTGGGGCAATTCCTTTCTCACGTTCTAAAACACCAAACACTAAACCCCACTCGAACAATCCCTGAGATGACAGACATAGGTGGCGAGAGGTTAGTTAGATATTCCACATTCCCTTCTTTAATGGAAGGCAAGATGATAACTATTTTGAATGTATTGTTTCAGTTCATGGGAAAGTGGAATTTTTCTGTGAAGAGAAGTCGACAACAGGAGATAATCTGATTTTTAAAAATTGATTTTAATAGGAGTCATTGATAAAGTTAGTTGTAGCCCAAGGGGTAGACCTGCAGTCTCGAGTTTGAGTTGTTGAGTTGCATAACATCATGACCTTGGAAACGTTATTTCTGAACTCCTGTTTTCTCATCTTGAAACTGAAGATAATAAAAGCTACAACTGCGGAATTAACCAAGATAAGTACTGGGAAAGTTTAGTAAATTATACAGGTGTAGGCAAGCATGAGGAGATATATGCAGAACAACTCTCAAAGGGAATGCACTTCAAAGGGCAGAACTGTGGACCTGCTCATGGGTTTACAAATCCAGTTGGCCTGGCATGGACCTGGGCACAGAGCATCTTTTCTATGGAAAGAAGACTGACCAAGTATTATCTTTGACAAGCTGGCTATGTGGACAGTTGATAAAAAGCACCAGTGTTTATCAAACATCTGCTATGTATGCAGGATCTACAGTAAGCTTTAAGTGATAAAAGATGAGAAGACATGATAAAGACTCTTGTGAGGACCCTCAGACATTCTGGGCACCATTTTGAGGGAACTTGATAACTGGCATTCAGTCCTGGAAGGGGATGTTCTGCAGAACTGGGGCAAAGAAGAGTTTGAGGAACTGGAGCCTCTGGCCTGACAAAGAAAAGATAAGAAATATTTGGTTGTTTTGCATTTTTAGAATTGGCCTTTCTCACAACTCTTTGATGAAGCTATGGTGAAAAGGTCAGAAGAGGCAGCTTATTCAGATACCTCAGGAGCATCTCCCAGAGAGTCCAATCAGAGAACCTGCCAATGGAGCCGAGGAAACCTTGTGGCCTCTACCTGCTGGGCATGACTGCCTTATGAGGATATTTCCCAGGCCACAGGCTGGCTTCTCTGCCTACTTCCACTTCCCAATGCCTCCACACCACTGGGCTGACATATAAGAGAAAGAAGGAAGGATTGATTGCAAAGAGTTTTGTAATACAAATTTTACTTAAGAATAAATAAAACATGTCCCACAGATGTCTGGTCAGATTCAAAGCTCCAGGGGTCTCATTCAATCCCAGGTTTTCCAGCTTCAATTTTTAGGCATCTTCTTCCATAAATACACCATTCATATACACAGGATACTCACTAGTCCTCAGATGTGTGTGAAATAGTCTCATCATTTCATGGGTTGGTCCCACAACTTCTCACCCATTTCTCCCTCTCTGTGGGTCTAAGCCTGTGGTCAGGGTCCAGCCTCCTTCTGCTGTCATCCCTTTCTACCTAAAAAGGACTGAGTCTTGAAGCACAGTGAGTTTCTAGCTGTGGGCTGCAGCTTCTTTGCCTGCCTATAAATATGAGAGCTGTATGAACAGGGGAGCAAGCATTAGTGGGGTGTTCAAAGTGCTCTCTATTTAGGGATTGTCTGACTGCAGGTGCTTGTCAATGCCATGTTGGTTCATCATGTTCTAAGGTAGTGGACTCTAGGGACTCATCTTTCTACAATTATAGCATATACAGCCTCTTAACTTTTCCAGTGTTCACTCTCATTTGAAAAGATGGAAATGTGTCCCCCTGCTCCTGTCTCCTTTTCTGCCTGATTCTGGCCAAGTTGAGAAAATGGTGGAAGCGGAGGTGGGGGAAGTAAGCCATGCAAATGCACAGAATTACAGACTGAGGCCAAGAAAACACCAAGATCCACTGGCAGCTTTTTTCAAGAGGGAAAAGGACAGAGTTGAGTCAACCCTTCTCAGCTATTTTCTCTGAGGTTTACTGATTGCAAAGCCACTCACCTCCTGAGCAGGTAGGATGGGGATCAGTTGTGCACTGAAAGTTCCCTGCAAGAAACATGAATTGCATGTACAAGAACTGAGTATGGGACACACCTTCTTTCTTTCTTTCTTTCTTTCTTTCTTTCTTTCTTTCTTTCTTTCTTTCTTTCTTTCTTTCTTTCTTTCTTTCTTTCTTTCTTTCTTTTTTTTGGTTTTTGGGCCACACCCAGCGGTGCTCAGGGGTTACTCCTGGCTGTCTGCTCAGAAATAGCTCCTGGCAGGCACGGGGGACCATATGGGACACCGGGATCCGAACCAACCACCTTTGGTCCTGGATCGGCTGCTTGCAGGGCAAACGCCGCTGTGCTATCTCTCCGGGCCCACACCTTCTTTCTATTAAGCAAGCGCACATCATCAGTCACTTCTTAACTGGGTCTTCATCACTTACTAAGGACAGAATTCTCTGGAAGGAATGTAAATAACCCAAAGAGGTCATGACTTCTTTAGGAAGCAAACTGAATGTTGATGATGGTAGCAGAAGAAAACTAAAATAGGTAGATTTTAAAGGGTGAAGGTTCTGGGGCAGACACTGAAGTTTGAGATCCATGAAAAGGAGAGACTTGAATTCAAAAGGTCTCCATAGGAGACAATCCCATGAGTTACACATGGGGGCAAGGAATCCTGAGAGCTCTTGAATTCTTGCTCTTCCCAAAAGGGTGAGAGAGTTGGGGTGTTTTTTTTCCTGGTTATTTGAGGTAATCTAGCTCATAAAAACACCCAAGAAGTATTAAAAAAAAAAAACCTAACACAAGTTGCTAACACCTTTCATTTATTCAGTCCTTAATATCATATACATGAAAGAAGAAACATTTCAGAGGGAAAGTGGCCCAAGCAACAAAGAACAAATCTAAGACAGGTAAAGCATATAGGAGTACAGAGACTCACAGAGGCAAGAGAGGGCCAGATATTTCTTGCAAGACAACTTAGGTTAGCCATAGCCTAACCTATGTGAGAGGATGAGATTGCCAAAGCAGAAGGGAGAAGAATGCTGCATCCTTTCACTATGACTAGTTTCTGTCTCCCATTCTGGGACATCTGGGAGCAATGATAGAGTAAGGAGGCTGGATAGTAGCCATGGCCTTGCTTCATTAACAGCTTCCCCATGAAATCCACAGAAGTCACTCTGTAGCTAGCAGGCCTATTCTCTGCTTCTTGGTACACAGTTCGCATATTTCCCATATGCCTTTTGTGAAGCACAGGGATTCGATAAAAACAACCTTTCCGGAGTCTATAGTTGAGTCCATGACAGTATACTTCAAGGGGGGAGAAACCCTGTAGCTCTTAGGCCAAGGGAATTTCTTTTCGAATGACCCCAATATTTACTGTGCCTGTGCAGGAGGGGAAAAAAAAAGGCAAAAAGCACAAATCGTTTTTTTTTAATTTTATTATTATTTTTTTAATATATATTTAATTATCTAGTATTTGTCGATCTCTCTGTTTTGGTGTGGTTACTGAAGTTGTTATCTCATTTTTATTTATTGATTTTATTTTATTTTTCTTCTTTTCTCTTCTTTTATGCACTAAGACATGTTTTTTATCTCAAGACCATGGCTTTTATATGGTGCTTATCTTTATTGTTGGAGTGCTCACTGGATTTTTTATTCAACACGTCTTTTTCGCACTGCTGTGGTGTTTCACATTCCTTTTCCCCTTCCTCTCTCAAACCAAGGACGAGAGCCTCTAGAAGGACTCTGCCCATTTTCAGCATATTTGACTTTTACCCCAGTTTATTACTTTTCTTCAAACAAAACCACATAACTTGAACTATCTAGTCCCGCCTCCCAATTAGAGGGGGACATAGGGAGGTACCCAGACCAAACAGATGTAAGATCACTAAGTAGTAAGCTAGGCACAGAGGGGACCACTCATCCAAGCAGCCCCAGGGGTGAGGGTGGAGGATATGAGAAGCAGGACGGGGAACGGAGGTGGAGGGAGGACAATTCAGTGATGGGAATTCCCCTGATCTTATGTTAATATGTACCTAAAATATTATTGTCAATGATATGTAAGCTACAATGATTAAAATAAAAATTATAAAATAATAAAATAAAATAAAAAACAATCTTTACAATAAGGACACTTCTCAAAATCGGAAGAAAACAGTAAAACAGAGTCTAGCCTTAGCCTTAGCCTTGGACCTTAGATTAAGTGCTAGTACAAGATTGAGTTTAGAATTAAACCTAGATCAAAGCAAAACAAATCACCAGTGGTGGTTATGTAACATCACAGTTGAATTCTAAAACCAGCAGTGCATTTCCAAGCCCCTGTTTCTCTGTTTCTCAGGGCCTGCATTCCCCTGGACTGACCTGTCTTTATGGTCCTCCAAGTCTGTGACTTGAAGACATAGGCCCCTTAGATGAGTTCTAGCCTGAGGACTCCCCAGAGGGAATGTTAAAAACTTCCCCTGAGCTTCAGAGTCATCTAGGATGATCCTTTTCTGCTTATTGTGTCACTGTGAGGGTTGAAGGCAGAGCTGACATCTCTTCTTTTTTTTCTAGATCCTGCCTCCTTTTTTTTTTTTTTTTTTTTTTTTTTTTTTTGGTGTGTGGTTTTTGGGTCACACCTGGCAGTGCTCAGGGGTTATTCCTGGTTCCAGGCTCAGAAATTGCTCCTGGCAGACACAGGGGACCATATGAGACGCCGGGATTCGAACCGATGACCTTCTGCATGAAAGGCAAATGCCTTACCTCCATGCTATCTCTCCAGCCCCTGGTCCTGCCTCCTTTACCTCAGTTTCCACCCCTAGGAAAATTCTTACAGATTAAAACCTACATGGTGTCTGTTGAACTAATACAAGCTGTATATCCAGTTGGCTTTCAACTAGACCCAGATCCTTGAAGCCATCGGCAAACAACAGTGTTGTTGTTGCTGCTGATGCAAAAATGATACTAATAATTTTACATGTTTTACTGTGTGCGTCTTCAGTTCTTCTCTGAAAACATCAAATATCTAGTATCAATATTAACTAATGAATGTGAAGAAGAGAAGAATGATTCAGAAAAGAGGCAGTAAATTTCCCCTCCCTGAGTTGTGGAAGGACACTATCCTCAAGTGCAAATACAAAGCCTCCCCTCTTTTTTTGAAAGTTATTTTGATTATTGACTTTTTAAATTTTAACTTTTATTTTATTAAAGCACCATTATTTATAAAGCTATTCATAGTTGAGCTTTAGGCATGTACTAATCTAACACCAATTCCATCATAGGTCAACTTCTTCTCACCAATATTTTCAAGTTCCCTCTTATATTTTTGCCAAGGTCTTCCAAGGCTGCCTATCTTGACAAACACATCTTAAATTATGGGTGCTGAAGTTTAGGTTTCATGATTTCAGTGTTATTGATGCTGTGCTTTGTATATTTAGTTCTATAATTTCTTAATACTACTGATGTACCTGTATTCCCTTGATACCTGCCACCCCCACCATTTCTTCTCATCTGTCTTTTTTCTCCTTTGTCTCTGCTAGATTTTTTTTTCATCCTCCTCTTACTCTGGAGACAAGGATTACCTAGGAACCCCAAATAATTGCATTCCTTTATTCAGTTACCCTTTTTCTTCTGGCTTCATTGAAAACGATAGATTCCAGTCCCATCCATGTTGCAGATAACCTTCCCTTTTTAAGCCAGGACAAACCTGAGCACAGGTCAAGTTGGACAGTGAAGTCTCAGCTTCCCAAGGCACCTCACATGAGGCAGGGAAAAGATGTAGAGAAAAGGTATGTCAGTCTGGAGTACTAGAGAGCAGAATGGACTCCAGTTGATGGACTTTAACAGCAGCTTGAAGCAAAGAGGGGTGGGTGACAGGAGACAGGGGTTGGGGGAAAGGAGATAAATAATTTAATAATAAAAACTGCATTTTTTTGTCCTGGAAGAGGAGGGGAAAGAGACTCATTCACTGCTGGTGGGAATTTCAAGTGGGTCCAGCCCTTTTGGAAAAAAAAATATGGACATTCCTCAAAAAGCGAGAAATTGGGGCCAGAGTGGTGGCACAAGAGGTAAAGTGTCTGCCTTGCCAGTGCTAGCCTAGGATGAAGCACAGTTTGATTCCCAGCATCCCATATGGTCCCCCAAGCCAGGAGCGATTTCTGAGTGCAAAGCCAGGAGTAATTCCTGAACATCACTGGGTGTGGCCCAAAAACCAACCAACCAACAAACAAACAAACAAAAAACCCACCTAGAAATTGAACTTTCATATGATCCAGTAATTCGACTCCTAGGGATACACTCTAGAAACCCAAAAACCAATACAAAAGTGTATTCTCTATTCCTGTGTTCATTGAAACACTAATTCCAGTAACTAGAATCTGAAAAAAAATCTAAGTGCCTGAGAATAGATGAGTGGCTAAAGAAACTGTGGTACATCTATACAATGGAATAGTATGCAGCTATTAGGGAAAATGAAGTAATGAAATTTGCTTATACAAATAATCCTCAGAGACAAAGAGAGGAAGGCTGAAAGGTCCAGCTCACAATATGAACTCACCACAAAGAGTGGTGAGTGCAGTTAGAGAAATAGCTACACTGAGAACTATCATAACAATGAGAATGAATGAGGGAAGTGGAAAGTCTGTCTAGAGTACAGGTGGGGGTGGGGTGGGGAAAAGGGAGATTTGGGACATTGGTGGTGTGAATGTTGTACCGGTCAAGGGGGCTGCTCTTTCTATGACTGAAACCCAACTACAATCATATTTGTTATCAAGGTGTTTAAATAAAGATATTAATACAAATTAAGACTGAAACTTAATAATGTACAACTTTTGCTTTTTTGGGCCACACCTGGTGATGCTCAGGGATTACTCCTGGCTTTGCACTCAGAAATCACTCCTGACTTGGGAAACCATATGGAAAGCCGGGGATCCAACCGAGTTCTGTCCTGGATCGGCTGCGTGCAAGGCAATCACTCTACCGCTGTGCTATTGCTCCGGCCTATGAACAACTTTTTAATGTGTATTTCAAGTTGATTGAGTTAAAGAATTTATTAAAATATATAAGCACACAAAAAAGAAATTTGCTTATACATGGATGGATATGAAGAATATTATGCTGAGTGTAATGAGTAAGAGGGAGAGGGCTACACGTAGAGTAATCCCACTCATATGTGGAATATAAGAAGAGAGATATTACTGTAATAATATCCAGAGAAAATACAGATAAGAGTCAGGAGGACCAGTCCACAGTAAGAAGCTTACTACAAGTAATGGCAGTTAGGGTAGAGAGGGACCACTAAGAATGATAATTGGAACTGATCATGCTGGACAAGAACTGGGTGCTGAACAGAGATAAAGTGATAGGCATGATGTCTTTGCATTAACAATAGTGCAAACCACAGTGTCAAAAAAAATGGAAAAACATGGAAGAGAGAGAAGTGAGAGAGGCAGAAAGAAGAGTAAAATGCCTGCTCCAGAGCAGGGGGTAAGTGAGAGGGTAACGTGGGGCAACTGGTGGTGGAAAAAGTGCACTGGCGAAGAAGGGTGGTGTACATTATAAGACTGAAACCAGTCATGAGCAAGTTTGTAACTATGGTTTTTAAATAAAAATAAAAACAGCATTCTATGAGCACTTGTGTCATAGTAGGAACCCCGCTATGAGCTCTGTGTACCTTTGTGAAACTCTTTGGTGGCCCTGTGCTGCATATTTGTTTTTGCCACCTATAGAAAAGGAAATGAGGTGAATTGGTTAAGCAAGGAGCCTTAGATCACCCAACCAGGAAATGACAGGAACCCACTTTATATCTGATGCCAGCCTTGCCCCCAGCCTGTGCCTGAAACCTGCCTCAAGAGTTCTGGGCATGGTTCAAGGAGTGGTGGGTAGGAGTGATTAGTTTGACTGGGTATTTCTTTAATATTGGACATTCAGTCTCACTACAGTGACCCCGTTATTGATGTATGGAAAAACTTGCTTTTATTTGTATGCTTGTGGGGGATAATGTGTGTGGCAGGTTAGGCCACATCCAACTTTGCTCAGGGCTTATTCCTGATTCTGTGCTCAGAGATCATTCCTGGTAGAGCTTGGGAGATCATATGGGGTGCTGGGGATCAAACCCAATATGGTCATGTGCAAGACAAACCCCCTACTCACTGTATTCTCTCTCTATCCCCTGCCTCTGCTTTAATTCTTCATTTTCTTAATCTAGGAGTATATTGGCCATCAGGGACTCTCTGCTAGATCTTCCTGAGTCCCCCTGATTATTGTTCTGTGCTCCTGGGGGTCAGGATGTGACTCGAGAACATGTCTTGCAGATTTGAAACTCTGAATTAGATCCCCAGTGTGATCCACCTATAAGACTGTTAGCCTAAGCATTGCTGGTAATGGCCCTAAATGCCCCCTGAACTCTATTGGTGGTGGTCCCTATGGTAAAAAAAAAAAGAGAAAACTTCAATTATTTTGAAGCGAGACCCACCCTATTCTTGGTGACTTGGTGCCCAGTTTGTGTGCACTTTGGTTGCAAGGACCTGTACCTGTGATTGTCTGCAAAGCTTCTCTGGAGAACGAATGAAAGAATCTCTCCTGCACCCTGATCCTGAGATAGGACAAATGGAGGACCCCTAAAGGATCAGGCAGAGGTCTCCTTGGAGTGGGGCTGAGGAGTGGGCATATCCCAGCCTCAAACACCTGCTGGCATTTGCTTTCCCTGTTCTTTTCCTGAACCTCCTGCTTTCTTATCAGAGCACTTAACCATTCACACACAAATCCTCTGTAGGTTCTGGGAACTTGATCTAAGATCCAGAGTGCACCATAGATAAGAGTTGTTATTTTCTTCCCATTCACTTCTACAAATATAATTTAAGATATAATATTATTTGGGATAATAAACCACATACACTTAATATCTGCAAGGCGATGAAGTTGACAACTGTGTCCATCTAGGAAACAACTTCCAGAATTAAGATGGAAAACATTCCCATCCCCTCTAAGAGATCACTTGTGTGCCTGCCAACCACAGCTTTCCTGTCCTAAAGATCTGTTTCTTTGCCATTCACTGCCTAAACATCATCAACATTTTTTTGTATTTTTTGTATGACACCACATCAAGGTAATAATTTCCATCTTAGCTAAGAAAATCCTCAAGCTCCATGTTGCATAATAAGGCTGAACATATAGAAGTGTATTTCTTGAGCATAGACAGTGAATCAGGATTGCTAATAGGTGATGGTCTATCAATTGTTAATTCAAAGACCTGGGCATCTTACATTGTATGATTCTGACATCACTAATGTTGGCATCCAAGATCAAAATAAATATAGCTGTATCCTCAAGAGGAAGAGGAAGGGAAAGGGACAGGAAGACATGCTCATGGAAGGGCTTTATAAACAGGCCAAATGTTGCTTACATTTCTGCTCAGTGGCTGGAATTCAGTGATGGCTACATCTATACGCAAAAGAGATTAGAAAATTAATTTGTGCCCAGAAACTATTAATACTCTTAGATGTGTGTGCGGCTTAATTGACCAGCAAAGGCAATGCTAGCTAAAGGAAGAAAAAAATGCTATTAACATATCACTATCAAAATAGCAACAACAAAACAACAAAATGACAAGATAAGATGAATTATCATCTTTTGAAAAAAATCTATGCCATGTTTTCTAGCATATGCAACAATTCTATGCTGTGATGATCTTATTTCCCATCATATTTCTATCAATGTCCACTTTAAAAGAGAATTAAAGCAATGTGAAATTACATTACTTGTCATGGATGGATCGACATGAAATGACACAGAAGTGGATTTGTGTCTGATTCCTAAGCCTTTGTTAATATTCCTCCCTACATGAGAAGTAGAAAACTAGCAGGGGAAGATGTCAAGTAACCCCAAGTGCCTAATATCAAGAGTCTGCTGTCATTCAAAGATGCTACAAAAATTAAAGAATATGACTCCCATAATCTCAGGGCAGATGGCCAGGAACACATCTGCTTCACTGATACCAGAAATAGATGGGAGATAGAGAAAATTATTTTCTATTTACCATCCCCTTTGCATTCTAAAGAGAGTGAATCTCTCCCTCCCTCCTTCCCATAATTACTATATACAAAATAATTATATTATATACAAATATACAAATAATTATACTATGTACAAAATTATGTTGGAAGGGATGCATCCAATAATGGGGCAGAAGGTGATAAAGAGTTTAGAGAAGAAAACTGACCATTCAGAAGGCATTTCAATAAATGTTGCTGTATTGTGGAGGATATCATCCTCCAATGGAGGTCAGGGTGTGGTCATGAAAATAGCCCCACTACATATTTTGGGTAGGAAGAAAATAAATAAATAGAAAATATATAAAAATGAATAAATAAAAAAGAAAGAAAGAAAGAAAGAAAATAGAACTTGTCAATGTTTTTAAGTTCTCATAAATTCACTAAGATAAACTATGTACAGAGCCTCAAAAGTTTAATTGAACTTATGTAGATAGAATATGTTCTCAGATGAAAACATAATTAATTGAAAATGAACAAGAATGATACCATTCTAATCAAGATATCATCTTATTAAGAAAATAGCATTCTTTCCTGTTCTCAAAATATGATAACAGGAAAATTTCTAAACACTTGACATTTTTAAAGTATTTTTATTGGGGCTAGACGGGTAGTACAATGGGTTGGATGCTTGCCTTGCATAGTTTGATCCCTGGCATCCTATGTGATCCTCTGAGTACCACCAGAAGTAATACTTGAACCCAATGCCAGGAGTAAGTAAGCCTTGAGTATTGAAGGGTGTGGCCCCAAAGCAAAACAAAACAAAAAACCAACATATTTCTAAATCATTCAGAGATCAAAGAGGAAGTCTCAACTGAAATAAAAATACACAGAAGCTAATGAAAACAAAAATATAGAAAAATAAAAAATACAGAAAAAAGATAAGAAAAAAAGAAATGTAGAAGTTCTAAGAGAAAACTATGCAACACTAAATGCTTCTACTAGGAAAGACCATTTAAGTTTCTTTCTCAAGAAACTGAAAAAGAACAAAGCTAACCTAAAATAACAATAAAAATGCAAAGAGCAAAAAATCAATAAAATGAAAACTAAAACAAAAGCAGTGATTAAAAATTAAAAGGAAAATCTATAATCTGCATAATACTTATATTTTAATATTCATATATACTCATTATATTCTATAGAATGAGTAGGGAGAGATAAATCACTAATGTTGGAAATGTAAACAAGAGATATTGATGAAGATTTTCAGCATCCTAAGAGATAACTCATAATAATTTTATGCTTATAATTGCAGTAACTGGAAAAATAGATCACTCCAGTGAACATTAACAGAGAAATTTTTGACAAAATATGTCATCTATTCATAATAAGAAAAACTTCTCGGGCTGGAGAGATAGTATAATGGGTAAGGTGTTTTTCTTTCAAGTGCCTACATAAGGCCCTGAAGTCCTGCCAGGAATTAGCCTTTAGTGCAAAGCCAGGAGTAAGCCCTGAGCATCAACAGGTGTGGGAAGGAAGAAAAAGAAGAAAAGAAAGGAATAAAGAGATAAAAAATAAAGAGAAAGAAAAAGAAAAACCGAGAAAGAGAGAGACCTTTTAGTGAACTAGGAACTACAAATGGTGAATAACTTCCTTAACTTAATAAACAATATCTGTGAAAAACCTGAAGATAACATCATACTTAATGGTGAAACACTGCTTTCCTCTTAGATCAGGAACAAGGTAGAGATGGTTGTTTTCTTATTCTTTTGAGGTGGGGTTGTGGGGACGGTTGGGCCACATTGTTTGTGCTCAGGAGTCACACCTGGCAGTGATTAGGGAACCCTAATACAGTGCAGGGGTTCAGACCTGAGTAGATATCACCCAGCACCTAGGTTGTTTATTTTCACCACTCTTAGCTAACCATAAACCCCAACCAGGGCAATACGGAAGAAAAAGGAAAGCCAGGGCCAAAGCGGTGGTGCAAGCGGTAAGTGCCTTGCCAGCGCTAGACTAGGATAGATCACAGTTTGATCCCCTGGCGTCCCATATGGTCCCCCAAGCCAGGAGCGATTTCTGAGCGCCTAGCCAGGAGTAACCCCTGAGCCGGGTGTGGGCCAAAAAAACATAAAACAAAACAAAACAAAACAAAAAAAGGAAAAATCTTGTAGTTTGGAAAGAAGGAAATGAAACAGTCCCCGTTTGAAGACTGCATGGTTGTTTAAACAGAAAAGTCCAGGGAATATAAATAAATAAATAAATAAATAAATAAATAAATAAATAAATAAATAAATAAATAAATAAATAAATAAATAAAAAAACTCTTAGAACTAATAGCCAATATTGCAGGCAGGCAGGCAGGCACACACACACACACACACACACACACACACACACACACACACACACACACACACACACACACACACTGGACTAATCTTGCCTGCATTGTCCCAGGTAATCCTGGTCTCCAGGCTGAGATATCTGGAGCCTTAAAAGGATGGAGACAGGCCAAGTCTCGCTCTGTGGAGAGGCCCAGTGTCACCCCCCTCCCCCGCCACACACCTGGCATCGACAGCATATAAGAGATTCACTTTATAATTTTAGAGAAACCTTTCTGCTGAATTTTCCCAACTCCAGGAGCACACAACTGCACCACATTTCCAAACTTCCCATTAGCTGATAACCCAGTAGGAAGACAGTAGATTATATGGGAACGTTGCATAGAAGCCCACTAAACTTAATGAACAAAAACAATAGCACAAAAAACTCAACTATTGTAACAAGCAATATAAAGTAAATGAATGTGTGCCTGCTATGGTGGCATGCAGAGGGGGTGAAGGCAAGCTCATACTGGTAGTAGGATTGGTGTAAGAATATTGAATACCTTGCACATGGCCAACCAGAATTCAATCCCCAGCATCCCATATGTTCCCCTGGATATCTAAGTGCAGAGCTAGGAGTAGCCTGAATATTGCCAGGTATGGCATTAAAAAAAAAATCATTGATCACTGATAAAAAAAGAGAGAGCAAAAAACCAATTTACATTTTTATTAACAAATACTAAAAAACAAACTTAAAAACATAATATCATATAAAGTCTCTGAAATGCTTTCGCTTATAGTTAGGTATAAATCAATATAAGTGTAGTCGTGATTTGTACAGTGAAACCTACAAAATTCTGATAAAAATTAAAGACTTAAAAGCCAAAGTAGAGAAGGGTCTATTAGGACAATCAGTTGGGATTGATCCTCTGGACAAGAACTTGGTGCTTAAAAGGGAGAAACTAGCAGACAAGGCATCCCTTTATTAACAATAGTGCAAACTAGAGACAGACAGAGAGAGAGAAAGAGAGAGAGAAGCAATTTTCCATCCTAGAGTAAGGCAGGGGTGAAGGGTGGAGATATTTGGGATTGGAAGGGTGCACTGGTGAAGGATGGTGTACATTGTATGTCTGAAACCCAACAAAGAATAATTCTGTAACTATGGAATTAAAGCAATAAAAATAAACAAACCAACACAAAAAGATTTAGAAAATAGAAATACTACAATATTCATGTACTAGAAGTCTCAACATAGTAAAGATATCAATTTTTCATCAATTTACCTATTGTGTTAAAACAATTTACATCTAAATTCCAGCAATGATATTTTTGTAGGCATAAATGAGATTATTTTTAAATTTCTACGAAAAAATTCACAGGACTTAAACAAGTTAAAACAATTTTGAAAATAAAAGATTAGCATTATTTAATCTGATTTCAGGATTTATTATATACAATCACTAGTCAAGACTACATGATTTTGGAAGAGATAGTCATACAAGATCAATAAAACAAAATAGATTAAGCTGAACTAGACTTATGAATATGTCTACCCATAGTGGGAAAAAGGCAGAAGAATGATAACTTTATTTAATAAATTATGTTGGAGCAATTTGGCATTCAAAGGAAGAATAAAATTAACCGTAATTAAAAAGTTAAATCAGGGGCTGGAGAGATAGCATGGAGGTAAAGTGTTTCCCTTTCATGCAGAAGGTCATTGGTTCAAATCCCGGCATCCCATATGGTCCCCCATGCCTGCCAGGAGTGATTTCTGGGCGTGGAGCCAGGAGTAACCCCTGAGCACTGCCGGGTGTGACCCAAAAAACAAAAAAACAAAACAAAACAAAAAGTTAAATCAGTATTTCTCACAGAATTAATTGTAAGTGTTAAATTATGAATACTTAGCAGATAAAGGATAAATCTGTAGGCACTAGAGCAAAACAGGCAAAGAATTTTTAGTCTTGACACCAAAACATCACATATAAAAAGAAAATGACTATATTAGTATGCACCACAGTGGAAAATTTTTCTATGACTCTTTATAACAGGGGTCTTCAAACTACGGCTCGCGGGCCACATGCGGCCCGCAGAGGAGTCTAATCCGGCCTGCCAGCAGTGAGCGCTGTTTGGTTGCCAAGATACCTGCCAGCATATCCATTCAGTGTATATCCAAATATCAGGAACCATGCGCTCAAAATGGTAACCATCTTTGGTAGCACTTATGCCTCTGAACAGACTTTTTCAAAAATGAAATATCTGAAATCTCCAACCAGATCAAGATTGACTGATGCCCACTTGCATCACTTGTTACGGCTGGCAGTGACAAATATGGAACCGGACATTGACCATCTCATTAGCCAAAAGCAGGCCCACAGTTCCCATTGAAATACTGTTGCGTGATCTGTTTATTTATAAATGGTTTTCATTTTATTTATGTAAGATATGTGCAGTGTGAGTAGGAATTAGTAGCTCATATAGTCCGGCCCTCCAGCTCTCTAAGGAACTGTAATCCAGCCCCCACTTTAAAAAGTTTGAAGACCCCTGCTTTATAACATTTTAAAATACAAGCTACAAAGAGAAATTGGGGGGGGGGGGTGTCACACCTGGCAGCACTTGGGTTACTCCTGGCTCTGTGCTCAGAAATCACTCTTGGCAGGCAAGGGATGCTGGGATTCAAACCACCATCCGTTCTCGATTGGCTGCATGCAAGGCAAATGCCCTACAACTGTGCTATCTCTCCAGCCTCAAAGAGAAATATTTTTAAGTATATAAAAAATATTTGTACCAGGGCTGGAGAGATAGCAGAGCAGGTAGAGCCTTTGCCTTGTGTGTGGACTATTTGGGTTTAATCCCCTGCATCTCATATGGTTCTCCAAGCCTACCAGGAATAATTTCTGAGCACAGAGCAAAGAATAATCCCTCAGTGACTCCAGGTGTGTACCCCCAATTTTTTGTACCTAAAATATAATGCATCCTCAAAGACTAAAAATATGAATGATCTCACTCATCTATGGGTTTTAAGAAAAATGAAAGACATTCTTGCAATAATAATTTTCAGACACAAAAGAGAGAAGGTCTAGAAGTTACAGCTCACCTCAGGAAGCTCACCACAAACGGAAATGAGTTTAGTTAGAGAAATAACTACATTTTGAACTATCCTAATAATGAGAATGTATGAGGGAAATAGAAAGCCTGTCTAGAGTACAGGCGGGGGTTGGGTGGGGAGGAGGGAGATTTGGGACATTAGTGATGGGAATGTTGCTTGTGATGGGTGGTGTTCTTTACATGACTGAAACCCAAACAACACAATCATGTATGTAATCAAGGTGTTTAAATAAAAAATATATTAAAAAATATGAAGCAGTTTCCCTAGAAGATGGAGAAAAACTGTTGTTGATATGGTGCCTGGCAAGCCCATGTGTGTTGAGAGCTTCTCTGACTACCCTCCCCTGGGTTGTTTTGCTGTTCGTGACATGAAACAGACTGTATCATCAAAGCAGTGGACAAGAAGGCAGCTGGAGCTGGCAAGATTACAAAGTCAGCCTAGAAGGCTCAGAAGGCTAAATGGATATTATCCCCAGTACCTGCCACCCCAGTCTTAATCAGTGGTGGAAGAACGGTCTCAGAACTGTTTGACTCAATTGGCCATTTAAGTTTAATAGTAAAGGACTGGTTAATGATAACAATGCACTGTAAAACCTTCAGAAGGAAAGGAAAATGTTTTGTGGACCATTTGTTTGTTTGTGTGTGTGTGTGTGTGTGTGTGTGTGTGTGTGTGTGTGTGCATGGCAGTTTTAAGTTATTAGTTTTTAAATTCAGTACTTTTTAACAACTTAACCAAAAATCTGTCACAGAATTTTGAGACCCATTAAAACAAAGTTTAATGGAAAAAAAAAAAAAGAAAAACTGTAACTGACCTTTTACTAACAACCTAGAGATATCAAATGAGTGCATGCAGAGATGTTCAATACTACTGACCAAAATATATTCCTAATACTAAGGAAAATGATTAATGTTCAAATTAGTGACAAAAGCAAATGCCAGTGAGGATAGGAGTGAAACTAGATACATTGCTGTTGAGAATATAAAATAATACAGAAATTCAAAGAGCACTTGGCTGTTTCTTATAAACTAAATATAATCTTGCAGTTGCTGTTTATCTCCCATCAGCTGAATAGGTCCAGGTACATATTAAATATTTAAAACAAATTTGAAAAGAAATACAATTATCCTTATTTTACTATGGGGGAAAGGAAGTTGCAGGCAACTTTAATATAAAAATTTATATTTTAATATAAATATAAATATTAAAATAATTATAATTAAATAATTATATTATTATTGAATTATTAAAACATAAATATAAATTATTAAGTAAAATAAAATAATTAAAATTAAATATATTTTATTTTAATATAAAAAATTGACTGAGGGTTGGAGATAGTAGAGTGGGTGGGGGGTTGTATGTCACCAGACCTACCTGGGTTCAACTTGGCATCCTACATAGTTACCTAAGATTAATCACTGATTGCAGATTCAGGAGTAAGCCCTGAGCATCATTGGCTGTGACCCCAACACAATATCAAAAATATCTCCTGAGGTCTCACTTCTGGGCTGAAGCGGAGACATATTCAAAACAATATCTGGTATGTTGGGGTGCTTATTTCTGGTAAAAAGGATGGAATATCATGTGCTGTTCACTAATGATGTCAGAAATTAAATTCTAAATCCTGGAATCTACTGAAAGTAATGCCATGTCAGGGCTAAAGTCCCTGATCCAGGGATTAAGTTCCTTTGACCACATAGGAAAGAATCCAAATATGAGTCTGAGATATAAATTATAGGTATAAATGATTAGAAAGTGATATATATTTAAGAATCAGAGTGCAGGCATAAGACTAGCAATTTATCAGAATCAGAGTACAAGCATACTCCAGAGACAGTTGAACTTATATATATATATGTATATATATGTTAGGTTTTGAAATGGGGAAAATTAATAAGGGGGAAATATGCATAGAACTTCAGAGAAGAAGGAAGGTTTGGGGTGATGGTTTCTCAGAATCAGGGTGGTGCTCAAATTCTAATATTGTTTGATCATGTCCTGGAGTTGACATGACAATTACAAACTTCAAGAGAGAGAATGGTATGGTTTCTGTTATACAAGCTTTCTAAAATGAGTATAATGAAGTTGGTGATTGGTCTTCCAGCTTAGATTTTTATTTTTCCTCCAGCTTGGAATTTCTTTGCAACTGACCTTAGATTCCTATTTTTTCCCTAATATCTTTATTTAAGCACCATGATTACAAACATGTTTGTAGTTGGGGTTCAGTCATGAAAGTACGCCCCCTTCACCAGTGCAACCTTCCTGCCACTAATGCTCCCCATCTCTCTCCTCTCCTACCCCCTGCCTTATTCGAGACAGGCATTGTATTTCTCTCACTCACTACCACTGTTATGACAGTTGTTAGTGTAGTTATTTCTCTAACTGCGCTTACCACTCTTTGTTGCAAGCTTCATTTCATGGGCTGGTCCTTCCACCCCTCATTTCTATTGTCTCTGGATATTATTAATCTATGGTTTTTTATTTTTATTAAATCCCACAGATGCGTGAAACTATTCTGTGTTTATCTCTTTCTCCATCTGACTTATTTCAATCAGCATAATAGTTTTCATGTACATCCACATATAGGCAAATTTCATGACTTTCTTTTTTCTTTTTTTTTTTCTTTATTTCTTTTCTTTTTTTTTTTATTTAAACACCTTGATTACATACATGATTGTGTTTGGGTTTCAGTCATAAAAGGAACACCACCCATCACCAGTGCAACATTCCCATCACCCAAGTCCCAAATCTCCCTCCTCCCCACCCAACCCCCGCCTGTACCCTAAACAGGCTCTACATTTTCCTCATACATTCACAATATTAGGACAGTTCAAAATGTAGTTATTTCTCTAACTAAACTCATCACTCTTTGTGGTGAGCTTCCTGAGGTGAGCTGGAACTTCCAGCTCTTTTCTCTTTTGTGTCTGAAAGTTATTATTGCAAGAATGTCTTTCATTTTTCTTAAAACCCATAGATGAGTGAGACCATTCTGCGTTTTTCTCTCTCTGACTTATTTCACTCAGCATAATAGATTCTGTGTACATCCATGTATAGGAAAATTTCATGACTTCATCCCTCCTGACAGCTGCATAATATTCCATTGTGTATATGTACCACAGTTTCTTTAGCCATTCGTCTGTTGAAGGGCATCTTGGTTGTTTCCAGAGTCTTGCTATGGTAAATAGTGCTGCAATGAATATAGGTGTAAGGAAGGGATTTTTGTATTGTATTTTTGTGTTCTTAGGGTATATTCCTAGGAGTGGTATAGCTGGATCGTATGGGAGCTCGATTTCCAGTTTTTGGAGGAATCTCCATATTGCTTTCCATAAAGGTTGAACTAGACGGCATTCCCACCAGCAGTGGATAAGGGTTCCTTTCTCTCCACATCCCCGCCAGCACTGTTTGTTCTCATTCTTTGTGATGTGTGCCATTCTCTGTGGTGTGAGGTGGTATCTCATTGTTGTTTTGATTTGCATCTCTCTGATGATTAGTGATGTGGAGCATTTCTTCATGTGTCTTTTGGCCATTTGTATTTCTTCTTTGTCAAAGTGTCTGTTCATTTCTTCTCCCCATTTTTTGATGGGATTAGATGTTTTTTCTTGTAAATTTCTGTCAGTGACTTGTATATTTTGGAGATTAGCCCTTTGTCTGATGGGTATTGGGTGAATAGATTCTCCCACTCAGTGGGTGGCTCTTGTATCCTGGGCACTATTTCCTTTGAGGTGCAGAAGCTTCTCAACTTAATATATTCCCATCTGTTAATCTCTGTTTTCACTTGCTTGGAGAGTGCAGTTTCCTCCTTGAAGATGCCTGAAGTCTCAATGTCCTGGAGAGTTTTGCCTATGTGTTGTTCTATATATCTTATGGTTTGGGGTCGGATATCGAGGTCTTTAATCCATTTGAATTTTACCTTCGTACATGATGTTAGCTGGGGGTCTAAGTTCAATTTTTTGCAAGTGGCTAGCCAGTTGTGCCAACACCACTTGTTGAAGAGGCTTTCCTTGCTCCATTTAGGATTTCCTGCTCCTTTATCAAAAATTAGGTGATTGTATGTCTGGGGAACATTTTCTGAGTATTCAAGCCTATTCCACTGATCTGAGGGTCTGTCCTTATTCCAATACCATGCTGTTTTGATAACTATTGCTTTGTAGTAAGGTTTAAAGTTGGGGAAAGTAATTCCTCGCATATTCTTTTTCCCAATGATTGCTTTAGCTATTCTAGGGTGTTTATTGTTCCAAACAAATTTCAAAAGTGCCTGATCTACCTCTTTGAAGAATGTCATAGGTATCTTTAGAGGGATAGCGTTGAATCTGTATAACGCCTTGGGGAGTATTGCCATTTTGATGATGTTAATCCTGCCAATCCATGAGCAGGGTATGTGTTTCCATTTCCACGTGTCCTCTCTTATTTCTTGGAGCAGAGTTTTATAGTTTTCTTTGTATAGGTCTTTCACATTTTTAGTCAAATTGATTCCAAGATATTTGAGTTTGTGTGGCACTATTGTGAATGGGGTTGTTTTTTAATGTCTATTTCTTCCTTATTACTTTTGGTGTATAGAAAGGCCATTGATTTTTGTGTGTTAATTTTGTAGCCTGCCACCTTGCTATATGAGTCTATTGTTTCTAGAAGCTTTTTGGTAGAGTCTTTAGGGTTTTCTAAGTAGAGCATCATGTCATCTGCAAACAGTGAGAGCTTGACTTCTTCCTTTCCTATCTGGATTCCCTTGATATCCTTTTCTTGCCTAATCGCTATAGCAAGTACTTCCAGTGCTATGTTGAATAGGAGTGGTGAGAGAGGACAGCTTTGTCTTGTGCCAGAATTTAGAGGGAAGGCTTTTAGTTTTTCTCCATTGAGGATAATATTTGCCACTGGCTTGTGGTAGATGGCCTTAACTATATTGAGAAAGGTTCCTTCCATTCCCATCTTGCTGAGAGTTTTGATCAAGAATGGGTGTTGGACCTTATCAAATGCTTTCTCTGCATCTATTGATATAATCATGTGGTTTTTATTTTTCTTGTTGTTGATGTTGTGTATTATGTTGATAGACTTATGGATGTTAAACCATCCTTGCATTCCTGGGATGAAACCTACTTGATCGTAGTGGATGATCTTCTTAATGAGGTATTGAATCCTATTTGCCAGGATTTTGTTGAGGATCTTTGCATCTGCATTCATCAGCGATATTGGTCTGTAATTTTCTTTTTTCGTAGTATCTCTGTCTGGTTTAGGTATCAAGGTGATGTTGGCTTCATAAAAGCTATTTGGGAGTGTTTCCACTTGTTCAATTTCATGAAAGAGTCTTGCCAGGATTGGTAGTAGTTCCTTTTGGAAAGTTTGATAGAATTCATTAGTGAATCCATCTGGGCCTGGGCTTTTGTTTTTGGGCAGACTTTTGATTACCATTTTTATTTCATCAATGGTGATGGGGGTGTTTAGATATGCTACATCCTCTTCTTTCAACCGTGGAAGATTATAAGAGTCCAAGAATTTATCCATTTCTTCTCATTTTTAGTGGCATAGAGTTTTTCAAAGTAGTTTCTGATTACCCTTTGAATCTCTGTCATATCAGTAGTGATCTCTCCTTTTTCATTCCTAATACGAGTTATCAAGTTTCTCTCTCTCTCTTTCTTTGTTAGGTTTGCCAGTGGTCTATCAATCTTGTTTATTTTTTCGAAGAACCAACTTCTGCTTTCATTGATCTTTCGGATTGTTTTTTGGGTTTCCACTTCGTTGATTTCTGCTCTCAGCTTTGTTATTTCCTTCTGTCTTCCTATTTTTGGGTCCTTTTGTTGAGTACTTTCTAGTTCTATTAGCTGTGTCATTAAGCTACTCAGGTAAGCTCCTTCTTCCTTCCTGATGTGTGCTTGCAAAGCTATAAATTTTCCTCTCAGTACTGCTTTTGCTGTGTCCCATAAGTTCTGATAGTTTGTGTCTTTATTGTCATTTGTTTCCAGGAACCTTTTGATTTCCTCCTTGATTTCATCTCGGACCCACTGGTTATTGAGTATGAGGCTGTTTAACTTCCAGGTGTTAAGGTTTTTCTTTTGAGTCCCTTTGGAGTTCACAAATAATTTCAGAGCCTTGTGGTCAGCAAAGGCAGTCTGCAAAATTTCTATCTTCTTGATCTTATGGAGGTATGTTTTATGTGCCAGCATGTAGTCTATCCTGGAGAATGTCCCATGTACATTGGAGAAGAATGTGTATCCAGGTTTCTGGGGATGGAGTGTCCTATATATATCCACTAGGCCTCTTTCTTCCATTTCTCTCCTCAGGTCTAGTATATTCTTGTTGGGTTTCAGTCTGGTTGACCTATCCAGTGTTGACCAAGCAGTGTTGAGGTCCCCCACAATTATTGTGTTGTTATTGATATTGTTTTTCAGATTTGTCAACAGTTGTTTTAAATATTTTGCTGGCCCCTCATTTGGTGCATATATGTTTAGGAGAGTTATTTCTTCCTGCTCTACATACCCATTGATTAATATAAAATATCCATCTTTGTCCCTTACAACCTTCCTGAGTGTAAAGTTTGCATTATCTGATATTAGTATGGCCACTCCAGCTTTTTTTATGGGTGTTGTTTGCTTGGATAACTTTTCTCCAGCCTTTTATTTTGAGTCTATGTTTGTTCTGACTATTCAGGTGCGTTTCTTGTAGGCAGCAGAAAGTTGGATTGAGTTTTTTGATCCATTTAGCCACTCTGTGTCTCTTAACTGGTGCATTTAGTCCATTGACGTTGAGAGAAAGAATTGTCCTGGGATTTAATGCCATCTTTATATCGAAATTTGGTGTGTCTTTTGGTCAGTCTTGTCTTAGATTAGGTCTTTCAGTTTTTCTCTTAAGACTGGTTTTGAGTCTGTAAAGTTTCTGAGCTGTTTTTTGTCTGTGAAACCATGTATTCTTCTGTCAAACCGGAAAGTGAGTTTTGCTGGGTACAGTATTCTAGGTGAAGCATTCATTTTATTCAGTCTTGTCACAATATCCCACCACTGCTTTCTGGCATTTAGTGTTTCTGATGACAGGTCTGCTGTAAATCTCAAGGATGCTTGCTTGAATGTAATTTCCCCTTTTGATCTTGCTGTTTTCAGAATTCTGTCTCTATCTGTGGGATTTGTCATTGTGACTAGGATGTGTCTTGGGGTGGTTTTCCTTGGGTCTCTTTTGGTTGGTACTCTTCGAGCATGCAGGATTTGATCACCTATATTCTTTAGCTCTGGGAGTTTCTCTTTAATGATGTTCTTGACCGTTGATTCTTCCTGGAAATTTTCTTCCTGGGTCTCTGGGACTCCAATGATTCTTAAGTTGTTTCTGTTGATCTTATCATAGACCTCTATTTTCATCTGTTCCCATTCTTTGACTAATTTTTCCATTGTCTGTTCATTTGTTTTAAGTTTTTTTTCCAATCTCTCCTGTTGTATGGAATTGTTATGTATCTCATCTTCCACAGCACCAAGTCTATTCTCAGCTTCTGATACCCTGTCCCAGAGCTTATCCATTTTGTCATTCACTTCGTTTACTGATTTTTTCAGGCCTGTTATTTGACATGTTATTTCAGTTTGGAGTTTTGTGATTTCTGTCTTCATATTTTCTTGATTCTTCTTAGTGTTCTGTTCTATTCTATTCATGGTTTCTTTGAGTTCTTTGAGTATATTCCATATTGCTACTCTAAAGTCCTTATCTGAGAGATTGATTAGTTGGTTGGTCGTTAACTGGTCATCAGAATTGTCATCTTCATTCTCTATGTCTGATGCTGGCCTGCGTTGTTTCCCCATTGTCACACTTGTATTGTGGGTTTTTCTACGTGTTGTGGTGGTATTCATTGGTTATATGATGCAGGCAACACACTTCTCTGGCTCCGCCCTTTCTGGATGGGCCGACTTGCCTCCAAGGTAGGGGAGTCCTCTGTGGATGAAGCCTCACACAGGATCAAATCTTAGGCCCAAGCACGCAGCAGAGAAGACAGTCTGGAGAGAAATTCTTGCTTCTGTGATCCAGCACAGTTCTTAGTGTGGTTTTTTTCTTCTTGTGATGGTGTTCTTTTTTTAGAAAGAGCGCACGGCTGCGTAGCGAAGTGGAGCTAAGTGCCTTCTGGAGTCTCTTTTCAGCCCACTCTCAGGAGGTTCACGCAACAGAATAGCAGAGAGACACACACAGGCAGCACTCACAGTTTTTCACAGTCGGGCCCCACTGGTCAGGCGTAGTTTTCACTCGCTTGCTGGGCAGCTTCAGAATGCTGTATTTTTGGGGTTCACTTCCCAGGACTCTGAGGAGAGTCACTGGCTCGCTGGGTAGCTTCCGAATGTAGTTTCTTTGGGGTTCGCTTCCCAGGGCTCTGAGGAGAGCTTCCAGAGTTCAGGAAAGACAGAGAAGGGTAGGACAGGGCTCCCTTCTGGTGCTCAGTTTCCTCAGAAGAAGCACAGCCAGGTGGAGACTCTGCAGGTAGAGCAATCAGCACTCTGCCTGGGAATCCCCACATGCAGCCATTTCTCATTCACTCACTGGCTCGCTGGGTAGCTTCCGAATGTAGTTTCTTTGGGGTTCGCTTCCCAGGGCTCTGAGGAGAGCTTCCGGAGTTCAGGAAAGACAGAGAAGGGTAGGACAGGGCTCCCTTCCGGTGCTCAGTTCCTCAGAAGAAGCACAGCCCGGTGGAGACTCTGCAGGTAGAGCAATCAGCACTCTGCCTGAAAACCCCCACATGCAGCCATTTCTCACTCGCTCACTGGCTCGCTGGGTAGCTCCCGAATGTAGTTTCTTTGGGGTTCGCTTCCCAGGGCTCTGAGGAGAGCTTACAGAGTTCAGGAAAGACAGAGAAGAGTAGGACAGGGCTCCCTTCCGGTGCTCAGTTCCTCAGAAGAAGCACAGCCCGGTGGAGACTCTGCAGGTAGAGCAATCAGCACTCTGCCTGAAAACCCCCACATGCAGCCATTTCTCACTCACTCACTGGCTCGCTGGGTAGCTCCCGAATGTAGTTTCTTCGGGGTTCGCTCCCCAGGGCTCTGAGGAGAGCTTCCAGAGTTCAGGAAAGACAGAGAAGGGTAGGACAGGGCTCCCTTCCAGTGCTCAGTTCCTCAGAAGAAGCACAGCCCGGTGGAGACTCTGCAGGTAGAGCAATCAGCACTCTGCCTGGAAACCCCCACATGCAGCCATTTCTCACTCACTCCGACTTTATTTTTTCTTAACAGCTGCATAGTATACCATAGTGTATATGTACCACAGTTTCTTTAGCTACTCATCAATTATTGGGCCTCTAGGTTGTTTTCAGATTCCAGCTATTGTAAATAGAGATGCAATGAACATAGGAATGCAGAGGGAATTTTTGTATTGTGTTTTGGGGGTCCTATATTATATATCAAGAAGTGGTATTGCTGGGTCATATGGAAGCTCAATTTTCAGTTTTTTGAGGAATATCCATATTACTTTCCAAAAAGGCTGAACTAGACAGCATTCCCACAAGCAGTAGATGATAGTTCCTTTCTCCCCACATTCTCGCCAAGACTGATTGTTCTTGATTTTTATGATGTGTTCCAGTCTCTGTGGCATGAGATGATACCTCATTGTTGTTTTGTTTTCCATCTCCCTGATGATTCATTTTTTCATTTGCCTTTGGCCATTTGTATTTCTTCTTTGAGGAAGTGTCTGTTCATTTCTTCTCCCCATTTTTTGATGGGGTTGATGTTTTTTCTTGTTAAGTGCTGCCATTGGCCCCTTATCTGATGGGTGTTGGGTGAATAGTTTATCCCATTCTATGGGTGGCCTTTGTGTCCTAGTCATTATTTCCTTTGAAGTACAGAAGCTTCTCAGTTTAATGTAGTCCCATTTGTTTATCTCTTACTCCACTTGTTTGCACAGTGGTGTTTTTTCTTTAATCTCAATGTCATGGAGTGTTTTACCTACATGTTCTTCAATAGACCTTATGATTTTTGGTTCTGATAACCTTTGTGCATGGTGCTAGATGGAGGTCCGAGTTAGCTTTTTTGATGTGGCTGACCAGTTATCGCAAAAGCATTTGTTGAAGCTTTCCTGGACCCATTTTGATTTTTTTTTCAAAAATTTTAATTTCAAAGATTAATTGATTGTATATTTGGGGAACATTCTCTGAATACTCGAGTCTAGTCCATTGATCTGAGGGTCTGTCTTTATTTCAATACTATGATGTTATAATAACTATTGCTTTGTAGGACAATTTAAAATTGGGGAAAGTGATGCCTCTCATCTTCTTTTTCCTAAGGGTTGTTTCATATATATATTGGTGTTTATTGTTACAAATGAATTTTAGGAGTGTTTGATCCACTTCTTTGAAGAATGTCGTGGATTTGTAACCTTAGAGGAATTGCATTAAATCTGTACAATGCTTTGGGGAGTTTTGTCATTTTAATGATACTAATCTTCCCAATCCATGAGCAGGGTATATGTCTCCATTTCCTTGTGTCCTTTTTTGTTTCTTGAAGCAGTGTTTTGTAATTTTTTTATATGAATTCTTTAGTTAAGTTGACTCCAAGGTATTGAGTTTGTGTGGCACTAATGTGAATGGGGTTGGTTTTTAATGTCCATTTCTTCTCTATCATTACTTGTATATAAAAAGACCACTAATTTTTTGCACGTTAATATGTAGCCTGCCATTTTTTAATATGAATCTATTGTTTTCAGAAGCTTTTTGGTAGAATATTTAGAGTTTTCTAAATATAGTATCATGTCATCTGCAAACAGTGAGAGTGTCCATCTTTGTCCCTTATTACTTTTTTGGTTTTTTTGGGGGGGGGGCATACCCGATGATGCTCAAGGGTTACTCCTGACTATGCTTTCAGAAATTGCTTCTGGTTTTGGGGGAGGCATGTGGGATACCAGGATTTGAACCACTCTCCTGGATCAGCTGTTTGCAAGGCAAACACCCTACTGCTGTGATCTTACTCTGGCCACCCTTATTACTTTGTTAAGTCTAAAGTTTGTGTCATCTAATATTAATATGGCCACTCCAGCTTTTTTTTAATTTTTTTATTCTGAATTATGAGAACAAAAGATGCAAAGAAAGAGGACAAGGTAAAGTTACAGTGGAAGGACAATCACCCATAACATAATTCTCAGAAGAAGTCCCCTTGCTGATATCTTTTTTTTTTTTTTTTTTTTTTTTTTTTGGTTTTTGGGCCACACCCGGTGACGCTCAGGGGTTACTCCTGGCTATGCGCTCAGAAGTCGCTCCTGGCTTGGGGGACCATATGGGACGCCGGGGGATCGAACCGCGGTCCGTCCAAGGCTAGCGCAGGCAAGGCAGGCACCTTACCTCCAGGGCCACCGCCCGGCCCCCCTTTGCTGATATCTTAACTTTGAACTTTCAGCCAAAGAACGTTAAGATAAAATAAAACAGAATCCATGTGCGATTATTTTGTCCCTTGAGTCCCCAGATTGTAGCACATTATAATATTTCTTAACAGCACACAAGGCAATCTAAAGCCATCAAACTTACGTAACTCCTTTAACATTAGAGGCATAGTATTTTTTACATTTTCATGTACATGAATATTAGCTTAAGTTAACCTCAAATTTTAAGTGGGTGCGTTTTAAGGATTAGAGTCAAAGGAGCACAGTAAAAACGTTGTTAGAGTGGCAATTGTTGTTTGCATAGGCCCACCAAAATATGAGAGGCATGGAAAGGAATAACCTTGGTCTACATACAAAGAGATCCTACCCCTGAAGTTTCCTGGCATAAGACCAGCTCTAGGCTTCAGGCAAGTTATAGTCTGATCCAAGACATTGTCCGTAGTGCCAACACACTTTTCACACAGTCTCTGTTGTTGGTATCATGTTTCTGTATTAAAGATTCTGGAATCTGCATGTCCTACATTGAAGTCATGATGTGGAGTGTCTTCTCGTTTCACCTCACCATGAAAGGGCAATGCAGGAAGCCCTTTCCTGTAAGCAGGTTGTTGTTGTTAAGTCTTCTCAGTGTTAAGGGAAGTCTCTTTTGAGCAGGACGATGTCTGAGCAGTGGTAGGGTCTTCCATGGTAGAGGATTGCTTCCAGGTGATGTTATAGACAAACCTCACAATTAAGGGGCAATGCAGCAAGCCCTGTCCAGTAAGCAGGTCATTGTTCTTGTTGTCTTCTCAGTGTTAAGGGGTGTTTCTTTTGAGTAGATAGATGTCAGAGCAGTACTCCAGCTTTTTTTAAGTGTGTTGTTTGCTTGGATGATTTTCCTCCAACCTTTGATTTTGAGTTTGTTTGTTCTGACTATTCAGATGTGTTTCTTGTAGGCAACAGAACGTTGGATTCTGCTTTTTAATACATTTTGCTCTCTGTTTCTCTTAACTGGTACATTTATTCCATTGATGTTGAGAGATAATAATCATGGGATTTAGTGTCATCTTTATGTAGGACTTTGGTATGTCTGTTGGTTTATCTTGTCTTAAAGTAGACCTTTCAGTTTGTCCTTTAAGGCTGGTTTTGAATCTGTAAAGTTTCTGAGATATTTTTTATGTATGCAATGTATGCTTCTTTTCACCCTGAATATGAGTCTGGCTGGGTGCAGTACTCTAGGCAAAGCATTCATTCCATTGAGTTTTGTCTGATATTCCCTCACTGCATTTAGGCCCTTTCAGGAGACCAGTTAAACCATAGAAAGAAATGTAGCCAGCTCTTTGTTTGTCCTTCTCTCTGGATCATTCCCAAATAATAAATTATATAGGCCCACTTGGTTAACCCATAAAGTATCCAGCTGTCTACTTCTGCTATATACATTCTGGGATATACTGGAGTGCTATATGCTAGACTGGGGTATGTGACAAAGCTGCAGTGTGTTTTGGTGGTGGTGCAGCACAGATTCAAGCTTCTTCTTGTCTCACTGCTGGGAAACAGGAATTAAGACATGGCCTTGGAGTTGGCAAGTGCTGAAACAAATGGATCTAAAGCAGTGGAGCTGCAAGCATTAAGCAAACAAGATTTGGGGCAGGAGAGATGCACACTGTTAGTGCATTTGCCTTGCATGCTGCCAACTTGGGACGGACCTGGGTTCAGTTCCCGGCATCCCATATGATCCCCCGAGCCTGTCAGCCATGATTCCTGTATGCAGAGCCAGGAGTAACCCCTGAGCTTCACTCGGTGTGACCCAAAAACCAAAACAAATATATAAACAAAAAAAAACAAACAAGATTTACATAAGCAAGAAAAGAATAGGTTAGGGGTTTAACAGACTCATGGACTGAGAGCCCAATTGTCCATCACATCCACATTTATTTTCTTATACCAACAATAATAAGAGAAAGGGAAAACTTTGATAGATATTTGCCTATCTGTGCTAATCTAACCAGGTTAAGGTTTTACATATCAAAGGAACTAACTAGGACCAATAGTGCAGAAGTAAATTTATATAAAAAAAATTTTTTTCTCCTCTGGGAAGGTAGCAAAGACAAAGGTAACAGAGAAGGGATCCCCACCAAACAGACATTCCCCCTCTAGTGCCAGCATTCTGAGAAGCAAAGTTCCCATAAAGCTCCTCTCCCCAGTCTATCTAACATCTTTTTCATTAAATATAGCATAGTTGTCTCAAAATATATGACTATCCAACAGGCGAGGGCCACCTTTCATGCCTCCAGATAGTGGAAGAGCCTGGAAGACCTGCCCCTCTGACTGCTTCCGAGACTCAGGAGCTATTTTCTCTCTCAGGCTCTGGAGGAAGTGTGGACTGAAAGGAAGAGGAATGCTACAATCTGCAGGAAATGTCTCCTCCATTCTGGTTGCTTGGCAGGGTCACTTCAGAGTTAACAAAACAGCCAAATGCCAAAAGCAGGGAAACATCTGAAAATACCTAGAAGCCCAGCTCACCTCACCTCTGTCATCAGACTAAGCTGCAGGAAGACATTTGATGCCAGCCTAAAAGCATCCTCACATTGATCCAGCCATTTTCTGGGATACAATTTGAACAGCCCATGGCCTGCACATCTTTCCTCATGCAGATAGCTCTAGTTGGGCTGTCTTCAAAAGATCAAGTCTATGATGCCATGAACAGAGCTTCTCCTTTACCATTAAATGAACATGTTAGATGCTAACCTCTTTTTACAACTGAAAATGTCTTCTTTGTTAAAAAATAATTATGGTATCTTTCTATTTGTGTAACTTACTTCTACAAATTGAGATCTAATCTTGGGTGGGTAAGGTGTCACTCAGTGCCATGAAATGGCTATAGTCTCCTGGATTTTAGCCCTCAGTTTGACTCTAAATAAACTTTTGAATAAATTTCTCTGTCATTAAACTGTGAATTTACTCCAGAGTGGTGATTCTTTTTGTCAAGAATAGCAATAGGTAGTGGCTGGCATGAGTGGTTATGCCTCAGACACTTGAGCCATTGGTTTCTCTGTTTCAGTCACACTCTCAGAGGGACATGTCCATGGTCTTTGCCTTTGTCCTTGTGTGATAATTTGGCTAATGCCCAGTGTTTCTTTGGGCCAAACAGAAAGACCTCCCTCCTTGAACTTCTGGAAGGACTGGAGCTCTTTGTCCTTTTTCCCAGGAATTCCTTAACAATTGTCAGCAACTAAGACATCACATGTCCTCAAACTTCTAACCTGTGGAGTCTACCCAGTGACTATTTGTAAAGACCTTTGCCCACAGACTGAGGAGATGCTGCAGGAAGCATCAGAAGGGAGAAAGGCTGCTGTGAATTGGGAAGGTGTGAGAAGAGTTTGTGTGGGTGACCCTGAGGCAGAGATATGGAAGTAGGAGTGGGTGTAGGTTGGTACTTTCTGAACTAAGCACAGATAAAGGGGGAGGATCAGGAACCCCCCAAGATACATTCTTTCCTAGCTTTACTCATGCCATGGTCTTCAGTGATCTTAGCTGTGTCTGGTTGCAAACACTAAATAAACATCATCACACAAGTTTGCTAGATCAACAAATGGAGCATGCAGTTCAGTAATAGGAGATGCAGGGGAGGGGGTGGTTTTTTTTTTTTTTTGAGGGAGAATCATACCAAAAAAAAAAAACTAGAACAAAATACAATCACCAACTCACTTTATCCCCTTCCACTGCCCCCCCCCATGCAGAACCAACAACAGAAAAAGGAAGCCTGTGATAAGACTAACAGTCTAGAAAAGAGAAGTACAATTTGAGTACTGCCTTGCCCAAGGCACCATCATGCAGTTTGTTCTTCTTTTTGTGCATTTTGAATTAGAGGGTACTAGAGACTTTGGGGAAGGGGGGGGTCATGTCTCACTCCATGGAGAAATTGACCTTATGGCATTCTTATGAGCAGATACAGCTTAAGCATGATGAAATGTTCCTGCCAAAATCAGGTTCCATTGCTGCCCCATAGCAGTAAGAAAAAGAATAATAGTTAGAGAAAGAGCATTATTAAACATGACAGTAGGTTGAAAGACCCACATCACAGAGAATGATCTTGCTTGCACAAACCTTATCAGAAGCAGTTTATATAAAAAATTAAAAAAGAACAGAGATTCTTGATTTTTAAAATATACAACATTATACTGAGTGGCTGAGGAGTTTGTGGGGCCAGATTTTCTGATGCATGCTACCTTGTGGTTCCCTGCAAATAGAAGAAATGAATTTTGGTTCATGGATCTTGTAATTATCTTCATGTAATTATCCATGAAGTTACTCTTTGGTCTACACACTGCTTCCTTCCAACAGATTTAGGAAAGCAGAACGTTATATTTTTGCTAGGTCATCCTGGGTTTACTCAACAGTCCTTGCCCATAGGAGTTAACTGTGAAGTCCAACGTTTAACTAACTCCCTTTCAGACAGCTTTAGAAATTCTCCTGTAATTAGAAACAGGCAAGCATTCAAATAAAAGTTAGTTTCCGTCCAAAACAATGGAGGCATAGAGTTGTTATCAGAGGTCTGTTTTTATAGATTCATGATTAAAAAGCTAGAAAACATCTTCCCTATGTTCCATGCATGGCTTATGGGTATCCTGTATCAGTTTAATACGCTAACATTGAAAAAAAAAAAAAAAAAAGCAGGAGATGCCCACATGTAATGGAGACTTAAGTTCAACTTCCCTGGTTTTCTCAGAATTTCAATCTCATAATGTACATACTCGTTACAGCTGAGATCAAGCTATTAGTTGATGGAGTTGAAGGATTGTATCTACCACCAGGGTCAAATATCTGTCATAACATTCATTAAGTGAACACAATAAAGCTGAATGCTTTAATGTATGTTATTTTATTAATTCCCATATTTGAAGAAAGTGAGATTCAGGAAAATAATTAATTTCCCTGGAGTTGTCAGTTATAAAAGGGTAGACCAAATTGTTTAAAATAAATTCATTGGCATGCCCTAAAACAATAGTTCTTAAGTCTTTTAGTTGAAGATTTTATACCATAACATAAACAAAGATGCAAAAATACTTTTGCTCCAATGGTTTGATTAGATTTATTGTAGTAGAAATTGAGTAAAAACTTTAAAGTTTAAATTTTTAAAAATTTTTAAAAATTCAGTAATTTTCAATCAAGGATGTGATTCTGTGGACATTTGTCTTTCATGTTCAATCCCTGGAACCCCATGAAAAGTTCAGTAATTCACTTATGTTTATAATAAGAAATAATACATTTAAAATGTTCCTTTCCTGAAAATAATCATGTTTCCCAAAATGATAATAGTTGAGTAAAAAGATTGATGTCATTTTCTATTTTTGCAAACCTCCAATTCTGATTAACAAAAGCTATCCACACCCTTCCTCCCAGCTGCCTAGGAATTTGACCTTGTTGGATGCTGCCAAAACCAGCCTCACCTAAACATAGTGTTGGAAAAGGAAAAGCATTAAGGACCCTTAGGTGGATCTCAGGGGTCTGTGGAAAATATTTCACATAGTCAGAAGATTTCATACTATTCTATGTGCTTAACAAGCCTCCACTCAATAGGAAACATCTTTATAATCTGAATATTGTGCCTCCTGTGTAAATATATATTTGGTAAAGTCTTGAGGATACACATACTTTGATTTCTTCATGTGATGCTGGCAATTGAACTCAGGGCTTCACATGTGCATGCCCAGTAATCCACCATTAAGCCACCATTGAGCTATGTATGTCCTTGGCCTCATACTATAAATTCTGATAAATATCTCCAGACATATGTGCAGGGAAGTGGTCTTGATTTCCATTCATATTAGCAGAGGATAGAAACCCAATGTGAATCCAGAGGTCTGAATAGAGGGCCCAGGCTGCCTTCATCATACCTTGGGGGTGGTCTCAGAAGTCACTATGTATTGAGCATCCCATTAGCATGTACCTTACTCCTAATAATCAGTCAAATAATACTTCCTGATACTCTGAAGTGTGAAACTCTTGGTCCTATAGCATTGTTATCCCTCTTCTGCCCAGGTCCGCAGGAAGAGTCCAGTTCATGTCTCTACTCCAGGTGAAGTGTAAAGGTCTCTGCTAAGTGTGTTTGAATCTTCACTTTCCTCTGATTATCAGCTAATTCCTATCCTGATTTCTTTCTCACTAGACCATCCAGAGCACTGTGCCTTACTATGATGTGTAAATCAATTTCCCAAGAACTGGTAAAGGTGTAAGTTCTGGCTGCCTGGGCTGAATGGGTCTGAGAGTCTACATTTCCCATAAGACTTGGGTCCTGCCATCATGCCTTTAAAGCAATAAGAGTCTAGCAGTGGTGGTCAGATGAAAAGCAGCTGGAGGGCTTGTCCAAATACAGATTCCTAAATAAGAAAATCAATTATTATTTGGTAGCCTTGGGGACAAGTAAGGACTGACATTATCTTCAACAAGCTCCCAGGAGATGCTGATCCTTCACAAAACTCATTCGGGTTTGCATGTTTTCCAGGCCTTGTCTAACTCACCTTTGAGGCTCCATTACCATGCAAGGCTTGTAAGTTAACAGATAAATGAAGCATATGGGATTGAAAATTACAGTTAGCCAAGTATCACGTTTTGTGATGAGTGGCCAGGGATATAAGGGTGACGCTATTGGCTAAGATCTGAGCAACGGATCCCCACCTCCATTTCTACCCAACATCCTTTCAGGTTTCACCAATGATAAACCTCGACTTGGTTCCTATTTAGTAACAGTGAATGGAAGAGGGAGTGTTCCAGCCTTGGGATGCTGGCCTCACATGGGAAGACTTCAGGGAATAAGAACTAAATAAATATCAGTTGTGTGGCAATAAGTAAATCAGAAAGGGTGTTACAGATATTTCAAGGGTGGAGGGAGATTTGAATTCAAATAAGATGGCTAAAGAAGATGTTGTTGAACAAGTACCATATGTGTACAGAAACAACCTGGACAAGTGAGTCCTTTTTGCTGGCACTTGATGAAAAGACATCCATTCAGAGGGCACAATGTGTGCAAAACTCCTAAAATGTGAATGCATCAAGAGCATCCTTGGGCCCTTTTGGCTGGAGCAAAGTGAGCAGAGGGGAAATCAAGTAAGAGAGGGAATGAAGGAGGGTGGGTGCCACCTAGTGGAGACCTGGAAGAAAATGGTCCAACCTGAAAATACTCTCAGCCTCTTTCCGTCCACTCTTAAAAAGAGATGGATTCTGGCTCGACAATTAGTATGCCTGGAGCATGTAGTTGGTCTTATGACAGGATTCTTCATGGGTAGAAATGCTCTTTTTTAGTCCTAGGGTATTTCCTTTCTAATTTTCCCAACGTTTGCTATGCCTATACAAAAAAAAAAAAAAAACTAAAACAACAAGAAAAAACAACAAACCTGCCACCACCACACCCTTTTTTAATTTATATTTTTTATTAACTAACTTTATTACATACATGATTGTGTTTGGGTTTCAGTCATGTAAAGAACACCACCCATCACCAGTGCAACATTCCCATCACCAATGTCCCAAATATCCCTCGTCCCCACCTAACCCCCGCCTGTACTCTAGACAGACTTTCTATTTCCCTCATACATTCTCATTATTAGGATAGTTCAAAACGTAGTTATTTCTCTAACTAAACTCATCACTCTTTGTGGTGAGTTTCATGAGGTGAGCTGTAACTTCCAGCTCTTTTCTCTTTTGTTTCTGAAAATTATTATTGCAAGAATGTCTTTCTTTTTTCTTTTTTTTTAATAATTAACTTCTTTAAACACCGTGATTACAAATATGATTATAGTTGTATGATTATAATCATGTAAAGAACACCCCGCTTCACCAGTGCAACATTCCCACCACCAATTTTTCAGATCTCCCTCCTCCCCACCCCCCCACACCTGTACTCGAGACAGGTTTTCTACTTCCCTCATGCATTCACATTGTTATGATAGTTTTCAGTGTACTCATCTCTCCAACTGCGCTCATCACTCTATGTGATGAGCTTCATGTCATGAGCTGCACCTACCAGCTCTCATCTCTCTTGTCTCTGAGATACTGTTAAAAATGTCTTTCATTTTTCTTAAAACCCATAGATGAGTGAGACCATTCTGCGTCTTTCTCTCTCTGACTTATTTCACTCAGCATAATAGATTCCATGTACATCCATATATAGGAAAATTTCATCTCTCCTGACAGCTGCATAATATTCCATTGTGTATATGTACCACAGTTTCTTTAGCCATTCATATGTTGAAGGGTATCTTGGTGGTTTCCAGAGTCTTGCTATGGTAAATAGTTCTGCAATGAATATAGGTGTAAGGAAGGGATTTTTGTATTGTATTTTTGTGTTCCTAGGGTATATTCCTAGGAGTGGTATAGCTGGGTCATATGGGAGTTCGATTTCCAGTTTTTAGAGGGATCTCCATATTGCTTTCCATAAAGGTTGAACTAGACGGCATTCCCACCAGCAGTGGATAAGAGTTCCTCTCTCTCCACATCCCCGCCAACACTGCTTGTTCTCATTCTTTGTGATGTATGCCAATCTCTGGGGTGTGAGGTAGTACCTCATAATTGTTTTGATTTGCATCTCCCTGATGATTAGTGATGTGGAGCATTTTTTTATGTGTCTTTTGGCCATATGTATTTCTTCTTTGTCAAAGTGTCTGTCCATTTCTTATCCCCATTTTTTGATGGAATTAGATGGTTTTTTTCTTGTAAATTTCTGTCAGTGCCTTGTATATTTTGGAGATTAGCCCCTTATCTGATCGGTATTGGGTGAATAGTTTCTCCCACTCAGTGGGGGGCTCTTGTATCCTGGGCGCTATTTCTTTTGAGGTGCAGAAGCTTCTCGGTTTAATAAATTCCCATCTGTTAATCTCTGCTTTCACTTGCTTGCAGAGTGCAGTTTCCTCTTTGAAGATGCCTGTAGTCTCAATGTTCTGGAGTGTTTTGTCTATGTGTTGTTCTATATATCTTATGGTTTAGGTCTGATATCGAGGTCCTTTATCCATTTGGATTTAACCTTCGTACATGATGTTAGCTAGGGCTCTAAGTTCAATTTTTTGCAAGTGGCTAGCCAGTTGTGCCAACACCACTTGTTGGAGAGGCTTTCCCTGCTCCATTTAGGATTTCTTACTTCTTTATCAAAAATTAGGTGATTGTAAGCCTGGGGAACATTCTCTGAGTATTCAAGCCTATTTCACTGATCTGAGGGCCTGTCTTTATTCCAATACCATGCTGTTTTGATAACTATTGCTTTGTAGTATAGTTTAAAGTTGGGGAAAATAATTCCTCCCATATTCTTTTTCCCAATGATTTCTTTAGCTATTCTAAGGTGTTTATTGTTCCAAATGAATTTCAAAAGTGCCTGATCCACTTCTTTGAAGAATGTCATAGGTATCTTTAGAGCAGGGGTCCTCAAACTTTTTAAACAGGGGACCAGTTCACTGTCCCTCAGACCATTGGAGGGTCTGACTATAGTAAAAACAAAACTTATGAACGAATTCTTGTGCACACTGCATATATCTTATTTTGCAATGAGAAAACAAAACAGATATAAATACGATATGTGGCCCGCGGGCCATAGTTTGAGGACCACTGCTTTAGAGGGATTGCATTAAATCTGTACAATGCTTTGGGGAGTATTGCCATTTTAATGATGTTAATTCTGCCAATCCATGAGCAGGGTATGTGCTTCCATTTCTGCATGTCCTCTCTTATTTCTTGCAGCAGAGTTTTATAGTTTTCTTTGTATAGGTCCTTCACATTTTTAGTCAAGTTGATTCCAAGATATTTGAGTTTGTGTGTCACTATTGTGAATGGGGCTGTTTTCTTAATGTCCATTTCTTCCTTATTACTATTGGTGTATATAAAGGCCATTGATTTTTGTGTGTTAATTTTGTAGCCTGCCACCTTGCCATATGAGTCTATTGTTTCTAGAAGCTTTTTTGTAGAGACGTTAAGGTATTCTAAGTAGAGTATCATGTCATCTGCAAACAGCGAGAGCTTGAATTTTTCCTTTCCTATCTGGATTCCCTTGATATCTTTTTCTTGCCTAATCGCTATAGCAAGTACTTCCAGTGCTATGTTGAATAGGAGTGGTGAGAGAGGACAGCCTTGGCTCACGCCAGAATTTAGAAAAAGGGCTTTCTGTTTTTCTTCATTGAGGACAATATTTGCCTCTGGCTTGTGGTAGATGGCCTTAACTATATTGAGAAAGGTTCCTTCCATTCCCATCTTGATCAAGAATGGGTGTTGGACCTTATCAAATGCTTTCTCTGTATCTATTGATATGATCATGTGATTTTTATTTTTCTTTTTGTTGATGTTGTGTATTATGTTGATAGATTTATGGATGTTAAACCAGCCTTCCATTCCTGGGATGAAACCTACTTGATTCTAGTGGATGAACTTCTTAATGAGGCATTGAATCCTATTTGCCAGGATTTTGTTGAGGATCTTTGCATCTGTATTCATCAGCGATATTCGTCTGTAATTTTCTTTTTTGGTAGCATCTCTGTCTGGTTTAGGTATCAAGGTGATGTTGGCTTCATAAAAGCTATTTGGAAGTGTTCCTGTTTTTTCGATTTCATAAAAGAGTCTTACCAGGATTGGTAGTAGTTCCTCTTGAAAGGTTTGAAAGAATTCATTAGTGAATACATCTGGGCTTGGGCTTTTGTTTTTGGGCATACATTTGATTACTGTCTTAATTTCCTCAATAGTGATGGGTGTGTTTAGATATGCTACATCCTCTTCATTCAACCGTGGAAGATTATGAGTCCAAGAATTTATCCATTTCTTCCAGGTTTTCATTTTTAGTGGCATAGAGTTTCTCAAAGTAGTTTCTGATTACCCTTTGAATCTCTACCATATCAGTAGTGCTCTCTCCTTTTTCATTCCTAATACGAGTTATCAAGTTTCTCTCTCTCTTTCTTTGTTAGTTTTGCCAGTGGTCTATCAATCTTGTTTATTTTTTCAAAGAACCAACTTCTGCTTTGGTTGATCTTTCGGATTGTTTTTCAGGTTTCCACTTCATTGATTTCTGCTCTCAGCTTTGTTATTTCCTTCTGTCTCCCTATTTTTGGGTCCTTTTGTTGAGCACTTTCTAATTCTATGAGCTGCGTCATTAAGCTATTCAGGTATGCCCCTTCTTCTTTCCTGATGTGTGCTTGCAAAGCTATAAATTTTCCTCTCAATACCGCTTTTGCTGTGTCCCATAGGTTTTGATAGTTTGTGTCTCCATTGTCATTTGTTTTCAGGAAGGTTTTGATTTCCTTTTTGATTTTATCTCGGACCCACTGGCTATTCAGTATTAGGCTGTTTAACTTCCAGGTATTAAAGTTTTTCTTCTGTGTTTCTTTGTAGTTCACATGTAATTTCAGGGCCTTGGGGTCAGCGAAGGTAGCCTGCAAAATTTCTATCCTCTTGGTATTATGGAGGTATCTTTTATGTGCTAGCATGTAGTCTATCCTGGAGAATACCCCATGTACATTAGAGAAGAATGTGTATCCAGGCTTCTGGGGGTAGAGTGTCCTATATATATCTACTAGGCCTCTTTCTTCCATTTCTCTGTTTAGGTCTAGTATATTCTTGTTGGGTTTCAGTCTGGTTGACCTGTCAAGTGCTGACAATGCTGTGTTGAGGTCTCCCACAATTATTGTGTTGTTATTGATATTATTTTTCAGATTCGTCAATAATTGTATTAAATATTTTGCTGGACCCTCATTCAGTGCATATGTTTAGGAGAGTGATTTCTTCCTGCTGTATGTATCCCTTGATTAATACAAAATGTCCATCTTTGTCCCTTACAACTTTCCAAAGTATAAAATTTGCATCATCTGATATTAGTATGGCCACTCCAGCTTTTTTATGGGTGTTGTTTGCTTGGATGATTTTCCTCCAGCCTTTTATTTTGAGTCTATGTTTGTTCTGACTATTTAGGTGTGTTTCTTGTAGGCAGCAGAAGGTTGGATTGAGTTTTTTGATCCATTTAGCCACTCTGTGTCTCTTAACTGGTGCATTTAGTCCATTGACATTGAGAGAAAGAATTGCCTGGGAATTAGTGCCATCTTTATATCAAAGTTTTGTGTGTCTGTTGGTCAGTCTTGTCTTAAAGTAGGCCATTCAGTTTTTGTTTTAAGAATGGTTTTGAGTCTGTAAAGTTTCTGAGCTATTGTTTGTGAAACCATGTATTGTTCCTTCAAACCTGAAAGTGAGTTTTGCTGGGTGCAGTATTCTAGGCGAAGCATTTATTTTATTGAGCTTTGTCACTATGTCCCACAACTGCCTTCTGGCCTTGAGCGTTTCCGGTGACAGGTCTGCAGTAAATCTCAAGGGTGTTCTCTTGAATGTAATTTCTCTTTTCAATCTTGCTGCTTTCAGAATTCTGTCTCTATCTGTGGGATTCGTCATTGTGACTAGGATGTGTCTTGGGGTGTTTTTTCTGGGGTCTCTTTTAGTTGGTACTCTTTGGGCATGCAGGATTTGATTGCTTGTATTCTTTAGCTCTAGTGGTTTCTCTTTAATGATGTTCTTGACCATTGATTCTTCCTGGATATTTTCTTCCTGGGTCTCTGGGACTCCAATGATTCTTAAGTTGTTTCTGTTGACCTTATCATAAACTTCTATTTTCATCTGTTCCCATTCTTTGAGTAAGTTATTCATTGTTTGATTATTTGCTTTAAGGCTTTCTTCCAGTCTCTTCTGATGTATGGAATTGTTATTCATTTCATTTTCCAGTGTACTAATTCTATCCTCAGCTGCTGTTAACCTGTGAGAAAGCTCAACCATGTTTTTCTTCAATTCATCTACTGCGTTTTTCAGACCTGTTATTTGACCTGAAATTTCAGTTTGAAGTTTTGTGATTTCTATCTTCATATTCTTTTAATTCTTTTTTTTTATTCTCTTGATTCTTATTAGTGTTCTCTTCTATACTTTCTTTGAGTTCTTTGAACATCTTCCATATTGCGACTCTAAACTCCTTATCTGAGAGACTGAATAGTTGGTTGGTCATGTTCAAGTCATCAGAGTTGCCATCGTCATTCTCTATGTCTGGCGCTGGCCTGCGTTGTTTCCCCATTGTCACATTTCTATTGTGGGTTTTTCTACATGTTGTGGTTGTATTCATTGGCTAAATGATGTGATCCTTGGCACAACCTGGAGTTCCCCCGTCCCTGCCAGGAATGATCGTGGCAGAGCAGAATCAGGAATAAATCCTAAGTCCTGCCAGGTGTGTTCCAAAAGCAAACAAAAAGTGTCCTTGGGGGGCAGGGCCAGAGATATTGCGGTAAGTAGGGCATGTGCCTTACACCCAGCCAAGCTGGGTTTAATTCCTGGCATCCCATATGGTCCCCCAGTTCTGCCAGGAGTGATTCCTCAATGCAAAGCCATGGCTAACCCCCGAGCACTGCTGAGTATGGCCCAAAACTAACCAAAGAAACCTAAAAAAAAAAAAAAAAAAACAAAAACAAAAAAAGTGTCCGCGCTCCTCTGGCTGTAGACTAACCTCCAGGGAAGGCTCCAGGGAAGGCGAGGCGTCTGCAGATGAGCCACACACAGTATGAAATCCGGCCGAAAATGCAGCACAGCACAGAAGATAGGCAGATAGGGGTGCTGGCCCTTTTTTAAAAAATTTTTTATTTGTATCTTCTAAATAGGGCTCTCACCTTTTTCATAGAACCTTGGGACATTAATTACTTTGTTTTATCTCATATTTCTGTATTTTTCTACAAATTGAGAAGAGAATGGGGGAGTGGGTCTCACGGGCCAACTCCTACCTTTTTCATAGAACCTTGGGACATTAATTACTTTGTTTTATCTCATATTTCTGTATTTTTCTACAAATTGAGAAGAGAATGGGGGATGGGGCCCACGGGCCAAGTTGTCTCAGGTGCATTGGTTGAGAAAAAATAAAACAAGTTCAGAACTAAATACCCAAGACAAAGTCAATGACAATAGAATAAAGAAACCCAAACTATAGCAACCTAAAATTAAAATGGGCCTGTTACCCTGGGAGCTTAGGGTGGAGATGTGGAGTACATGCTGAGAACTTTGGTGGAGAAAGTTCAACACACTGTGATGATCCCTTAATTCACTGTCACTATGCTTGAAATCCAATGAAATGAAAAACTTGTAATTCACAATGATCTCAATAAAAAAATTAAAAAAAAAAGAGATGGATTCTGGGTTGTTTATATGTTTTGAATATAGAACCAAAAGATTTTGCAAAGAGATTGCATGTCAGATGTGAAGGAGTTGAAAAGACTTAAGTATAACTTCAAGTTTTGGTAGGAGCAGTGGAAAGGATGAAGCCATCACTTACCTTTGGATGAGATTGATGATGGCAGAAAATAGTTTGAGAAAAGGATGGGAGTTCAACTTGAGGTGCCCCTTAAAAAATCCAAGTGAAGACACTGAACAGAGAGTTGGAGATAAGCCTGGATTTTAGTGATGAGGAAAGGACGTATTTTCCGGCATATGAGATGACTTTTTAACCCATGAAAAACTTCATAAAAGTCGGGTTCATCTTACATGCCAGTATATGGCATGATGAAACTTACTCCAGCTTCAGGGATGAGTGATCCATCCCTCAACACCCCCCCCCACTTACCACCACATCCCATCTAGCTGCCAAGAGTCATCACTCAGTCCTCTGCTTGTCCTGATTCATCTTTCAGGACACACAGAGAAGCTGAGTTACTGAGTGCTGCATCCCATCCAGCTGCCGGGTGTCATCGCTGGTATGCGGCTTTCCGATGCTCAGTCCTCAGTTCAGCTTTTATGGGACACATAGGAGTCATTCTGTCTCTCTCTCTAGCTGTCCTGTTTATCACTGTATCCCAGCCAGCTGCTCTTGGAGGAGCTCCCTCTTCTTGCTCTCAATGTTGATCGCAATTAAAAAATCACAGTCACTCACAACAAATAACAAATGTCAAATGATTGTTGGCACTCCAAAGTCTAGCTTATTAAACATATACTGTTAACCTTTGAGGGTTCTACTTTTTTTCTCTTACATTTTTTTAATTTCCATTTGGTGTGCGTTAAAAGAGAGGTAGTCTTATACAACGAATATAGCCTAAACCCTATCTTTTAACAGGAAAAGTAGAGGGTTGTCTTCTATGCTGGAAAATATGGTACATGAATGGGTCTTCAGTAAGAAAAAGACATTTGGGGATCAAAAAGGTAGTACTTGGTATAGGGCATTTGCTTTGAGCACAGCCATCCTGGGTTTGATTTCAAATATTTCAAATGGTACCCTAATCACCATCACAGAGTTAGGAGTCATTGCTGGGCATGGGCCCCAAACAAAACAAAATGACATTTGGAGCCAGGAGTCAAAAAGGGGGTAAGTAGGGGCTGGAGAGATAGCATGGATGTAGGGCATTTGCTGTTCATGCAGAAGGTCATTGGTTCAAATCCCAGCATCCCATATGGTCCCCCGTGCCTGCCAGGAGTGATTTCTGAGCTTGGAGCCAGGAGTAACCCCTGAACACTGCCAGATGTGACCAAAAAAAATCCAATAAAAGGGGTGGTAAGTAAAGATAGAAAGAGAGAGTGCTGTGAGTGGTGCTCTGAAGCAAACCAAGGCGAGGTTAAACAGAAACAAGAAGTTAGAAGAAATGAGAAATAGCTATATGTGAAATGTTGTGGAACTGTTAGAGCTGGACTTAAAGGACGAAACCATAAAATTGGAGTAAAGCTGAACAAAACTTTAATCCATTTACCAACAGTTCCAACTGAGTAGTCAGGGTCAGTCTCTTCCAAAAGAACCCTGCCCAAGGTCATGAATAAGATAATAGAGGGAAGGGACATAAGGAGATTCTAGCTTTTTTTTTTTTTTAAATCTTTAAATCTTTAAAATGATTGGCTGTTAATAGGATACCTTCCTACTGCTCCCTTGTGTCCTTTCCAGATAGGATACCTGGTATGATCAGGTAGCTTGTGGTGGTGCTAATAGAAATATGCTTGAGAAAGCATAACATGTGGCTTACAACACGTAGTCCTTACAAATTGGCTTCCCTCCTTGTTCAGAACCTAAGAGAAGCCTGACATATTGCTTATACAAAATGGCATCACTCCTTGTTCAGAACCAAGGACTCCATATTCCCTCCTCTTCTTTCAGACCTGAGTCAAATCCTTGACTCTCCTGAGGTTCCTTGTCCCCATCCCTGCTTATGGGCACGTACTGGAACCTTAGCACAAACATCTTAACTTATTCTTAACTTTATTCATGTGTGAATAAAGTGAGGAAATTAATTATGCAAGAATCTATTGAGAGCATCACAAAAGGAAAATAAAGTGGCCTAGCCAGGGCAGTTACCCAGGGTGATTGAGTCAAACACTGTTTATAGTAGGAGGTGGAATCTCTAAACTCCTGTTGCAAACTGGTCTTCACCTGCTGCAGCATTCCCCCGAAGACCCCTGACCTGTTCCCTTTGAGCCATACACAGTGCACCTTGTTATTAAGAACGTTAGGTACAAAATCCTCATGTTTTGTAGGCCCACTTCTGTTGCAGTGGTCGGCAACCTGCGGCTCGCGAGGCACATGTGGCTCTTTACACTTTTAATTTGGCTCTTCTGTGTGCCGGGCAGCCACTTCAGGAGTCAGGACTCTGCTCCTAGCCTCTGTCAGTGCACGCCCTGTGTGGCTCTCAAAATAAATTTCAATCGTGGTTTTGGCGAGATTTGGCTCAGTTGAAAAAAAAGGTTGCAGACCACTCTTTAGGCCCGGCCTAAACAGTGTTTAGGGGGTCCTCAAACTCTTTAAACAGGGGGCCAGTTCACTGTCCTTCAGACTGTTGGAGGGCCTGATTATAGTAAAAACAAAAATTATGAACAAATTTCTATGCACACTGCATATATCTTATTTAGAAGTGAAGAAACAAAATGGGAATAAATACAATATGTGGCCCACGGGCCGTAGTTTGAAGACCCCTATAAGTCTAAAAGTATGCTGTCAATTTCTGGGTAAGTCTGATCCTAAACTGTCTTCTACTTCATGCTTAATGATGGGGCTTAAACTGGCACCTTAAGTAGTGTGTGCTTCTGCCTCTCTCCTCCTTATTTGCCTTACCTGATGCTTACCTACTAGTGTAAAATCACTCCATACTCCTTATCTCCATGCTCTATATCTCCAACCGCAGGTAAATGAGTCTAAATCAGGATCAGACATGAAATAATTCAGACCAGGCTGAAGGTGAAACACAAATAGTCTGGCTGTCTTCTACCTAGTATCTCCAACAAGCTGCCTGCCAGAGCTGTTTTTATTGAGTACAGAAACCATCCCCAGGTGGGGCAGTAAGGCTTACCTAGTAAACTAATTAAGGCTATTCTGAGCTTGTCCTGACCAGGCTTACATATAAAACAATCTTTGTTTTGGGTAAAACCAAGTTGTAAACAAACAGATACAAAGAAAACAGAGATGATCTTTGTTTTGGGTAAAATAAGGTGTAACCTAACAACTGTCCCTTTTTTCATCAAAAAATTGAGAGGAAGGGCTGGAGTGATAGCACAGCAGTAGGGCATTTGCCTTGCACGTGGCCAACCCCGAATGGACCTTGGTTTGATTCCTGGTATCCCATATAGAGCCTGCCAGGAGTGATTTCTGAGTGCAGTGCCAGGAGTGACCCCTGAATGCTGCCAGGTGTGACCCAAAAAAACAAACAAAATTTGAGAGGGGTATATAAGTCGTGTTCTATTGTTCTCTGCAAGAGGCAGGAACCCCAGATCAAAATTATAAAAGTGGTTGTTACTTTGCATAGGCACAGTAAAACTTGGCTGTATAGCATCGAATTTTATTTATTTATTTATTTATTTATTTAAGTTTTTCGGGACACACCCGTTTGATGCTCAGAAATTGCCCCTGGCTTGGGGGGGACCATATGGGATGCTGGGGGATCGAACCGCGGTCCTTCCTTGGCTAGCACTTGCAAGGCAGACACCTTACCTGTTGTGCCACCTCGCCGGCCCCAGCATCACATTTTAAATGGCATACATCATTCTCAAAACAATCAGCTTTTTCCATATCTTATACATATCACAATTTTTATAGATATCTCTGAACATAAACATTACAACCTTTCTGCAGATATATTTAATTTGAAAATTCTTAAGTATTCTTATACCGAGTATTGTAATAAAAGTCTAGAATATCGAGTTCCTTTTCCATAAAATTCTCTAAAAATATCACAAGAACAATTTCTTCAGATACATATGGTTTGAAAATAAGTTTGCTAAGACATTCTTATAATGAGCACTGTAATAAGAGTCTATAGCATTCAAGCTGCTTTTTTTTTATCAACTTTGTGAACAAAGACATTAAAACATTTTTGCAGACATATTTAGAGAATAAGTTGCTAAATAATATACACAATCAAACAACATAGCAATTGGGAAATGTTTACTAGTATAGCTGAGAACTTTGAAAAATCTAACAAAATTATGCATTTCCCCATAATTGTGCAAACTAATATTAAACCACTAAAGCTTTTTGGGGGTGCACACCTGACAGCACTCAGGGGTTTACACCTGGATCTATGCCCAGAAATTGCTCCTGGCAGGCCCAAGGTACCATATAGAGATGCTGGGAATCTGTTGGTTACCGTGACCTGACAGTGGCCATTTTTGCAAAAGCCTCTCTGCCATTTTCCAGTTTTGCACCTGCAAACTGTCTTAAGTGCTGTTTTGCTACAAGGCCCTGAGCCAGCAGGAAAAAAGCAGCCACAAAAGTAATAAATAATTTCTTAGCCCAGGGGAGAGGAACACAGCCTGGTACCACTCCCAGGAATGAAGCTATACTCCCCTGGCCCGCATTCTTGAGTTAACAAGGTGTTCTTTATTGTTTTGTGCAACATTGGTTTTACAAAGTTATTTCTTAAGAACATTGCCCCACCATAAATCTGTTAAGAGCTTGGGAATGTGGTCAAGCAGACCCTATCCAGGGTCACAGGGTGTCTCCATGGTAACTGCTAATTTAGCATGACTTGCAAATTGTTTTACCCCCTGCCCCACTGCCCACTTTCCATATTTTGGGAATGATGTATTTTCTTTGATTCCACCCAACCTGTACTGTGTTTATGCCTTATTTGGAATGATGGAGTGGCCTGTGCGCCAAAAAGTATGATTGACATTACCTTCGCCTGCCCCTTTTTACCTTCCCTATATAAGAGGGTGCAGGATCACATTAAAGTGCCTTTGAACGGAATTTTCGGTCTTGGGTCATTTGTTATTAACCTCTCTCAGATTTTTTTACAGGTATGGTTGTGATCTGAGCCTCGCAAAATAAAGGTGCGGCTGTTTGTGAGCCTCTCGTCCACTCTCCGCTGGTCGGGCCCCTTTGGGGGGCTTACAGGACACCCGCAGGAATCGAACCCGGCTCCATCCCAGGTTGGTTGCATGCAAGGCAAATGCCCTACCTCTGTGCTATCTCTCTGCCCCTAAACCACTAAAATTGGATACAAAATTTTCTGTTTGCAGTGAGGGATAGGAAAAAAATAGCCATAAAGTTCCATGCAGATAAAGTACAGTTTAACTGATAATATAGTGACAGGTACAAATAGGGCCAAGAGATTAAAGTGAAACTTAACATACTAGGAAATTAGTCTGGGCACATTCTCTTAAAGGTACTATTGATATGTCGGCCAGACATTTTTGTTTAATAACACTCCCAAAGCTCTGTCTGAGACCTCCAGCCTTAGCCTCAGGGTCTGGCTCCCTCTGTGCTGCTATGTGGCTTCCCTGAAACATTCCTATAGCCTTCAGAGAAAGACCCCCCACTTTCCCAAATTTTGAGAGATTCTATTCTGGCCAAGCATAAAATGAGAATGTTCTCAGGGCAACTATCCTATCCCTGTACCAGAACCCATGGGTTGGTACCCAATTCATTTTTAAAACTTACACCTCAGTTGCAGGAGATAAACACCAAACAAAATGCATAAGTCAAAATTTAGGGTAGGGATCCCAGGGTGACATTTTGACCCAAAAACTTCCATTCACAGTCTGCGTAAGAGGGTGTTCATTCTTGCTGGTTTTCCAATAGTCACCACCTTCAGCAGGAGCAACAAGACTATCTGCATACTGTCCTGGTCTTATGGAGCTGAGTCAACTGGATCTAAAGGGGGTCTTCTCATTTAGGCTGTGACTCTCCACAGGGAAGAGAAAGGAGGTTCCTTTGTCTTTTCCAATCCTGAAACTTAGACATCTGTTGGGGTGGAGAGAACAATGTAGGACCCTAGAATCCAATTACCTTTCTTGCACTGGGTTAGAAAGAAATGCCTCGCACATTTGGTGCTGATATTTTTACCCTTAATATTACTAGGGGAAGCCATAATCTTTGCTCTTTCTTTCCTTACACCACCCACCCTCTTTAAATTTTAGTGTTCAGTTAATTCTTTCTACTTGCCCCAACCTTGGGGTAGATGGGCATAAAGTAATTTCCAATTGATGTCAATGGCCTTAGCTAGTTGAGTTCTTGTGGTCATTCTTGCCCTTATTCCCCTGGCAGCTTGTCTGCAGACCTTCCGGTTTCACATTTTCCCTAGATATTTCACCACCTTAGAAGCCATTAAAGGGGTGTGTGGGCAGAGGTCTATCTTCTGTAACATCTTCAGGTTCAAAAAGGACTCTAGGCTCTACCTATAAGAAGGGGTGAAATCTCATGCTATCCTAATTCCTAATGAGGCAATTGACTGGTTCAGTTCTGCAGTTTCAATATCTGAAAAAAAGACCAGATCCAATTAGATAGAGAATATTACTTTAACCAATCAGGCCCTGGTGCAATAAATGATCCTCTCTATCCTTAGGAGGAAAGCAGTAGTAGATGCTTCCTCTGGGGTGATGACACAGAAATTAAACAATAGAAGCCCAAATATCATAGCATTATACCTGTTTCCTGATTATTTTTGGCATCGGTGTGAGGTCACACTGCCAGTCTTCCTCAGGATGTGCCCTTTAGTGTTATAGATGTTGCCTAAAGGGGAGACCCATCCCACTAGCTTCAGTAACAGCAATTTAATTGCAATTAAAACACAGCTTTGAGTTACTTCTCCTACTGTTCTATTCAGCTTAAGTTTTCTCTAGTAGGTTCTAGCCAGACTAGTGATTGCATTTACAGCTTTCAGTTCCTTATGACCACTCTATTACAACCAGTAAGCACATCTCCCATATGGGTTACCCAAGAAAAGTGGGCTTTAAGTTAAGCCCACTAGGATGCATTTAATTCAAGCAGCTACAGAAAAAGTTTTTCTCTCCACTTTCACATTGAACCTTGCCAGGTGGCTAAATAAAGTTGGCTTGTTCCTTTGTATAAAACTAGTAAGACTGGAGAAATCTCCTTTTGGGACACCCCATTATATACAGAGAATTTCTGGGGACTGGTCAAGGCTATAGCAGGCTATTTTCCAATGAAGACATTAATCTTTTATTTGTCACATCAGGGTTTCCCAGGCTTGGCTGATGTAAAGACAGGAAGGTCAGTTCAGCTTGATCTAGAGATGTCCTTGAGCTTCTCATCCCCTGTAGGGCTGTTCCAGAGGGAATATGTTCCACTCTTCTTCAGGTTTGGAAGAAATATGATCTTGATGCTCTGAGCAGGAGCCAGGCTGTAGCCAGCCAGCGCAGATCTAGATACTCCTAGAGCATCTCCAATTTCCCTAGGTCAAGCCACCTTTATGGTCTCCCTGAGGTCAGCAGAGTATTTGTAACAGTGCAGAATCTGCTTATAACTTAACCTCAACCCCTTGCAACTCTGTTTTCCTGAAGAGGGCTCTGGAGGTCCCTAAGATGATGTTTAAGGTTTCCTGTCTGTATGAAGAGTAATCCCTACTACAGAAAGGAAAACTTCCTGCCTGTATTTATATAAATCAACATAATGCAGTGAAGCATCAAAAATACTAAAAAGTGCCAAAAAAAGAGAAAAATCAATGATTTTCAATTTACAGACTACACCGAACAACCATTAAGTATATAACTTTAAATCCCATTTGGAAAACCTTGATTTCTTGTAATTTCTAATTTAGAAACATCTAAAGTTCCAATTTTCTAAGAGCACTTTAACATGAGTTTAGAACACCTAAGCTCCTTTTTTATAAAATTCTCTATAAAAAAAATTAGATCATTTCTAATTTAGAGACATACTAATAACAATCCAGTTTAACCATACATTTTTAAAACCTCCATCCATTTTGTTTCTTGCATAAAATACTCATCTACACTCCTTTTTCTAACCTTCTCTCTTCATCCTCTGATGGGCAATCTTGCTGCCCTGCCTGCCTCAGATAGCCACATGCACCCAGTGACTAGAACCCCAGTGGGACTCAAAACCATGACATCCCAGGTGAAAATCAAACCCACATATTACCCTCAGCATTGATGCTAGTGCACCCCCTTAGTGGGACTTGAACCCATGATACACTTAGTTGGACTCAAACTCACATTGGTGTCATTCCCAGTGGTGATAATGGTCAAATCCGCCTTCCCTTGTGGGAGGGTGAGGTGTTCTCACACAGCCTCTGGCCCTGGGGAGCAATACTACATCAGGTTATATCCTTTGGGCCCCCTGGAACTCCATTCCCTTTAGGTCTTCACCTACCTTAAGGGGGTCCTAGTATATGTTTGCAGGACTTAGGAAGCTTTGTTGGTGACTAAGTCATTGTATTTTGATCCCAGAAAACCCCCCAATGTTAGGGTTTAAGGTAGAAGGATGAGACCACACAATTGGAGTAAAGCTGAACAAAAAGTTAATCCATCTACCAACAGCTCCACACTGACTGGTCAGGGTTGTCTCTCACAAGAGACTAACTCTGCCCAAGGTCATGAATTATATTATATAGGGAGAAGATATAGGGAGGTTTCTAGCTTTTTGATGATTCTTAAAATGTTTGGCTGTATCTAGGTTGTCTAGCTGTTTCTACCACTCCCTTGTGTCGTTTCCAGATAGTCTCCCTGGTATGGCCTTGGGGTGGTGTTAATGGAAAAAGGCTTGAGAAAGCCTAACATGTAGCTTACAATATGTGATCCTTACAAAATGGTGGCCACCCCCCATCTTGGTCATAACCTAAGAGAAGCCTGACATGTGGCCTTACAAAATGGCGTTCCTCCTTGTTCAGAACCCAGGATTCCATAGCACCAGGAGAGCACATTACACTAAGTACATGTAGAGAGAGAAATGAGAAGAGAGAATGCAGTGATGAGCATGAAGCCCTCTGAGACTTCATGATTATCCCTTACTCCCAGTGCCAGGTGGTTTTCTCCTACAGTTCTCTCACAGTTTTCTGTGATATTCCATGTGATGAGTTCAGTTTCTTGCCAGGTACATGCAACAAAATCAGAAAAAGAGCAAGGGAGTTGAAGCTACAAGTACGGCATGGATAGCAAGGATGACCTGTGGACTTGAGGATAGTGGAAAGTAGGAATGAGGAGGAGGCTGAGAATCCCACTAAAACTGGGATGTCAGAATCAGTAAACAATTCAGTAGAGGAGGTTGTAAGGTGTGGGTCCTGTGTGTGAGATAGAAAAGTTCACACATATAGTGATGGCAAAATTCAGGAATATGAAGTGTGGGATGAGAGATTGTGCACTTAGGAATACAAGACCAAGTAGGAGGGGGAATTCAAGAAACCTTAGCTAGGGAACTAGAGGGCACAGTGTTTGTTGAGAAGCTTCATGTTCCTTCCATCCTGGATATGCAGTTACCCACAGAGTGGACTCATGGCACCTCCTAAAAAGGTAGAATTGTCTCCAACTCCTTCGTGATATCTTGCCTTGTGGCACTTTGACAGACAAAATGTATCAGAAGAGACACCCCTCCCAGAGCTGTATTATGGTGTTCTGTAGGTTTTGCTTCTATGCAAGAAGAGATCATCATTAATGGGACTTTGTGATCAAAAGAAGGAGGGCAGTCAGGTGGAAAATTAAAATGTTGAGTTGACAACCAGCACTAACTACAAGCTCCAGGAGTGAAGTCACAGAAACACTCCTCCCCCCACTCTATCCTGAGAATTAAAGAATTATGCCATTGCAACCCTACATTCCAAATTTTGAGGCTGTTAGGCTATCAAGTCAGAGACAGAAGTGGATAGTGAAATAATCAGGAATTATGAACAGAAAATGTAGTATACCAAACCCAGGTTTGTGAGGAAATAATAGCCTCAGTTTATTTTGATTTGAGGAGTCATATCATATGAAGTGAGGAACCATATTTATTGTCCAAGGTGTTTAGACCATGCAATGAAATGTCAACAGAGAGATAGCCATACCCCTACAAAGTTTTAACTCCATTGAACCTCAGCCTCCACCTCTTGTCTGCAGATTCCTGATGCAGAGATTGGAATGCTTCCTGAAGAAGGTGCCATCTTAGATAATTAAGGTTAATTTTCAGCATCAATGTGCCCTATGCCCTTTTTTCAATTCTGAGCATTCACCATTAAGGTTTGAAGATACAAAAGACAATTGAACCGGTTTCTTTTGGCTTATCTGTTCTTTATAGAATGCTGAGGAGTTACAGAGAGCCTGAGGGAGACCAGGCATGTGAGGAAGGCAGAGATTTAGGAAAAAGAAACCATTGGGAAAAAAATATATAGAATGTGCAGCATCAGTTTAAAGAAGTCAGAAAAAGGAGGGAGTGTTCTGTTTATGACTGAAACCCAACTAAAATCATGTTTGTAATTATGGTGCTTAAATAAAGAATTAAAAAAAGAAAAGAAAAGAAAAAAAGAAGTCAGGAAAGGCATTAGACAAGAGAGAGAAGGTATGATGGGAGGGTGGAGATAAAAATAAGATTGGGGAAGAAGGATGTGACTGAGTGATGTAGCAAGTGGTCATATCAAGCTCTGGGCTCACCACATAGTATGGTCCTTGAACTGAATATAACCTTGGTGGCTTCTGTGGCCCATTCATTATAACTCTTCTTCTCTACAAAATGCAATTCAGGTAGCAGGGAGGGTCAGGCTTTGTTGTGGTACAGGCTTTGCTACCCTAAAAATGACCTGGTTTTAGACAGGTGTGAAGCCTTGCTTGCTAAGAATAGGCAACAGAGAGATCTCTGTCATCATGGCACCACTAATGTCTCTCTTGGAAAATAACACGATTATACGCTAGCAGGTTTCATACAGTTAAATAGCCTAGTCTTGCCCCATCTTAGCTAAATACAGCATCATACTTCTGGGAAGTTGAGGCTCTTAGGAAAGAAGAAGTAGAAATGGCTGGGTGGGGAGCAGATGTCCTGGACACTTATAAAAAGGAAGTCTGTAAGACCAAAGAGGAGAGACTAGAAGGTCCAGGAGCAAGGTTATCACAAGAGAGAGTGTTGAGTAAAAGAACCAGAATCTTAGACAAACTCAAGGTTAGAATCTAATGGGATGAATGTACCTTACTTATACTTCTATGTTTCCTCCACATTTGGGTTAATGGCCACTAGCTAAACATGTAGTCCGGAATGCTGATAGAGAAGAATTTCCTCGTAGATGTTTGGGGATAAAATCAAGATGTACCCCCACTATGTTTAAACAAGAATGGTGATTGCATTTTAAAATAGGGGAGAGGATCCTGAAATAATTATCCTCTAGTTTCCAGATTAGGGTGACCCTCAGTCATCCAAATTATCAGGTATCACCCAGGCCACACTCATGATGTTTTATACCAGATGATTCCCTCTTTTTAAGGCCATATTCCTAATCTCACTCTGCCTCTTACCCTTCAGTCCCTATTATACAGAATTTGCCATTTAACCCCCAGAAAATCACATAGGGCTGGGGTATGGGCTAGGGGGAGATGGGTAGGCGGAGAGACTAAGAAACTTCTTGCTTAAGATTCAAGCCAACATAAGCAAATTTTCCCAGCTCACAACTGATCCAGTCCAGCAATCCTAAAGAGAGATCACATGAACTATGGGGCCAAAGTCAAGAGAAATTGGAGGTCCACTGCGTCCAAACCCGAGCATGCATCAGAATTATGCAGAGGACTCAGTTCCTATCCACAATTTCTGACTCAGAAGTTATTAGATGAGACCTGAGAATTCACACTGCTTGCAATTTTCCCACAGTGCTTCCTCCCCTGTGTTGGTTCAGAGTTCTCACTTAGAGACTCCTTTCATCCTTCCCTGACTCTCCTTTCCCTCCCCTGCAGTGTTTTCTGGGATTACCTGTACAAACATTAACTGTCCTTGTCAAGCAGGCAGGCAGGTAGATAGAGAAGCACCCTGTGTCCCATGTCAATAATTTCTCAGGATTTAATAAGGGCACTTGGTATATAACAAAACAAAGAAATGGAATTTGAAAAAGTTACTCTGTCACCAGTTCAAATATAAGACAACATAGTCACGCAAAATTAACCACTAAATACTCTGGTTTCTCTTCAGATCATATTAATCTTTTGCCTTGTACAAAATTAACCACTAGCCTTGAACAGAGACATTCCTGGCTGGGTAGCCAAACTTAGGGTTTCACCATAAATTAGACCTACAAAGTAGAAAGAAAACATTATGTAGCTCATATGCTTGTCAGAATACCCTAACCATCATGTTTACTTAATTCAGGTGTATTAACTCAGTTTAGGGGAACTGAGAAAAGGAAACACACATGGAGCAATTATCCTAAGAAAAGGATAATGCCCACATCCTGGTCTGCTAGCACTTAAGGCGATGAAAATAGGGAAGGCAAGCTTCTAAAATGTGATGATGTTCCAGGAGGTCTTGGGATATCCTAACTGCTGCCTTCCATTTTCACACCTCTACTTCTAACAGTTAAGACAAGGAATGTGGCCTTGTGCTGAAAAACTACTTGTTGTGTATGTAAATATTTTAGGGGATGGATCTTAGAGCTGTAAATTTATCCATGATACCTATGGGCAAATTACCATCACCTGTAGTTATTCCAAAGAAATGGCCACTAATTATAATTGATCTGAAAGACTGCTTCTATCATATTCCTATTCACCCAGATGATCCTTCTCTCAATAATACCCATCCCTGCAGACATTTCCAATGGACTGTTCTCCCCCAAGGCATGCTGAATTCCCCAACCATGTGTCAAATATGTGGCTACCTACTTAATCCCCTAAAATATTTACATACACAACACTACTTAAGGCCCTCAGAGTCACTATGGCCTGAGGGTCCTCAGCTATGAGCTCTAATAAATTCTTTTTCTTTGACTGACTATCTCTAGTGTCTCTGTGTCTCCTTTGGCCTAATTCTTAGGCTGTCAGGATCTTGATAAGCCTTTTACATGGTGCATAGCAGACCCAGGGGAATGTCCAACCCTCTACCAAGAAAAGCTCCAACTGGAACAAAGGCTAGAAAAGGAATATCAAAGAAGACCATTGACTGCCCCCAACTCTTCCCTCTGGCAACCACCTTGGTAATAGATTACTACCTAGGTCACAAGAGCCATGTAGGCAGGTTGGGAGAAACACTATATAAACCAACTCTAAACAAAGAAGATGCACACATGCGCTGTCTGAGCATGATTCACCTACATGCATGTGCTGCCTGAGCTCATGTGTAGCTGTTGTGCACATGTATTGCCTGATGTCTAAGCACACATAAGCCTTATCTCTTGAGATATATACTTTCATACTTTAAAACTGTGCACTTTCATTCTCTTTAACACTGGGATGTGAACTAAGACTCTTCCTTTGGAAAAGCCAGTGTTCTCTCTTGAATGTGTTACTTTCTATATCTTTCTCTCCTCCCCTTTTCCCCTTCTTCAGAATGTATAAATCAATCTACTTTTAAGTAAACTGCTCATCTTCTCCTGCAATTCTTTTCTGAGAGAAAGGGGAAGAACATTGTTAGAAGGAAGTATTAGAATATAAGTTTAGAATGAACTGCTGTTTTGTTTCTATAACCTTGCTTTGATTTAGACATGGGACATAAAGAGTACATTCTGAGAAATACCTCAATGGTCATAAAACTAAGGAAAGCAGGGGCCAGAGCGATAGCACAGCAGTAGGGCGTCTGTCTTGCACTTGGCACCAATCTAGGACGGACCTTGGTTTGATCCCCTGGTGTCTCTATTGTCCCCCAAGCCAGGAATGATTTTTGAGAACATAGCTAGGAGTAACCCCTGAGTGTCACAGGGTATGACCTCAAAAAGCAAAAACAAACAAACAAACAAAACCCCCCATAAAACAACAACAAAAATATTAAGAAATCAGATTGTAAAGGGTAAATTCCAGGAAATACCAGGAAGGTCAAATAGTTTAAGTAAACCAGTAGTAAACTAAGTAGTCTAATTGCACCCAATTAATTATATCCTTCGACTTAACTATATCCTTGGACCTGAGAGCACCCAAATGGAATGTGGACCTTAAATTTATCTAGCCAGCAAAATCTATTTAACTGACACCTGCAGTCTTCCTTCACTAACCAATTTACCCCTAAGCAATAAGCCAATCCATTCTAAAATTGTATAAAAGGAAGAGTATAAGATGGACTAAGGGTCACACCTGCGAGAAATGTGACCCCAGCTTGCTGGAATAAATGCCCTTCCTTGCTTTCTTGCAGTACTGTCATCTCCTTCAGTCTTTGTGGGATGGATCTTGAGTCTGGAGCTGGCAACCTGAAAAACCTGGATACTATTTAGGACTGACTTTTCTTCTAAGCAAAGTGTAAGGCTTGTAGTCTTAATTCTCTTTGGCTAGTCTCAGGGTAAGAGAGATGGGTAGAGAGAACATGGAAGAGTTCCTTCTACAAGTTACTATCTACTCCCCATCCCTGCTTTACTTTAGTCACTCCGGGGACACCCACTAGCTCATCTTCATCCTGTCTCAGAGTTTGTACTCGTCTCAATGTTCTATCAACTTGGGGTGGGTATCTTTAATATCTCATCATAAATCTCATTTGACCTCCTTAAAGCCGCCATTATTAACTTTATCTTTCAGAACTTAGTAGATGTCTAAAGACAGAAAAAGGTTGGAAAGACTGAAACAGTACAGAGTTGAGGGCTGCTGATGCTTCCCCTGCAGCCTGCTCTCTGCCTAAAGAGGGAAGAAGGCATCTCCATAGACCATAGCTATCTTCATTAACCCAGGCTGGATGGCCCACCCAAGAAGGAGAGCCCCAACCCCAGAAGACTTGCGGAATGCTCCAGTGAAGTGGACCCTGAACACTTGTCTAACTAAGGTCGTCATTTCATAGCTAAGGAAGCTTAGTGTTAAAGGCACAAGTGGCATTCTATTTTTTTTTAATTTTTTTTTACAAGTGGCATTTTAAAGCACATTCACATTTGTGATTTCCAAAGGGTATTCAGTTATCCTGCAAATTTTAAGGCTCAGAGCAAAGAGGAGTCCTTTTGACTCCTTAAAGCAGGGCCAAAGGTCAATTTTAAGCATCTTGCCTTTAAACCTAAAGATAATGAAAATTGTTTTCAGTCATTCCCCCCCAACAACCCCCCCAGCTAAAGATAAGACACTCTTCCTCATTTTACCCTTTCCAGAAAGCCTAACTCTTCTTTAGGGTGTGGTTCGTAGATAAGATTGGGTGTGCCACAGGGGAGCTGCCTATAGGGGATATTATTTTTCTTTCTGGTACTCACTGGATTCCTCCTTTCCCAAATAAAAAACAAAAAGTTACCAGGTTTTTTCCTTATAAAAAAAATCTTTTTCTTGCATCTGTCCAGTAAAGATGGTGACAAGAGTCCTTTATCTTCCAACCAGCCTGCTTTGTTGCTAGTAAATATTTTTTTTTATTCCTAACACCATGTCTTGTTTGATTGACCCTCAGGTAACAGTGGAATCAGATCTTCACGATGACACCCATTTTATAGAAAATACAAGGAAATAAAGGGGCGCAAGCATGGTGACAGAGCAGATCACCATGGCAGCTTGTGAATAAATTGTTAGCTTCTGCAAAAATTGTCATAGATTTTAGTTAAGTCAGGCTGGTAGAAAGCTGCTTTTCCTGTAGCACTGACTTGGGACGCCCTCCAGTGAGGAGAATTGAGTCTTCAGTGTGTGTATGTGATTGAGTAGGAATCAGGATACAAAAAAAAGGCAAGCGACCTTCCATGACCCAAGTTTCACACTGAGAGAGTATCAAACCACTAAGATGAGACAGGAATTCAGAATGCAAAGGGGCGTCCTGAAAGCCAACCACAGTACTTGTATTCAGCCCAGACTAAAAGGTCCTAGAGCAGAGATAAAATTGCTCTGTGGAATTAGGTAGGTGGATAGTGGGAAGCACTGAGAGGGACTAGAGCAATCAGAAGCAGAAGCCTAGAAAGGGCCTGGGAGAGGCAGCCAACTCTCAGGGTGGGGGGAGTGTTTAAGGGACAGGACCTGCAGTTTCTTTTAAATATTTCCATTTACAATCTTGGAAAAAAAGTAAAGGCTGTTCGTTGGCCATAAGAACTCTATGTGCTTCCCTCCCCCATTTCCATACATGCTCCCAGTCTCCAGTGCAGCCTCAAGCTCTGGCAGCAGACACAGCACCCACTCATCACCTGACCTCATCCTGCCCAATCCCCTTAAGGCAAAGCTCCCTGAAGAGCAGCATATAGCTCAGTGAACAGAGAAAAGTTCTGAGAGTGAACTTGACCGTCAAGGGTTGGCCACTGGTGGGCGTGGCGGTGTACATCATCAACCAAACATACCAAAAAAGAAGAACTGTGTGGCCTTCTGACTTTTTGTTGTTATTGAAAAAGACAGTGAATCCTGGAGCTCGACTGCCTTCATTGCACCAGAAATGGTGCTTCCTATTCAGTGAGGACTTTGCAGTTGATCTTCAAATAGACTTCAAAAGAGTCAGCTACACTCGATGGACCAAATCCTTTGAAAGCAGGGTAAGTGACACTTGTCTTTCTTGTCTTGTCAATTATTTTCAGATCACTGTGGTTTGAAGACGTATGGGCAGCTTTACTAACACTGCAAGTCACTATTTGTTTATCTCTCCACCTCCTCCACCGTGAGCACTTCTTTGTGGGCCAGATAAATGTCTAAAAGGTCAGGATCGTTTCATAGCAATCCCAAGAATAAACAGTGTTGTACAGTTGAGTGCTCAGGAAAAAAATGAGCTGTCTTGCTTTGTAGTTTCAAATAGGAAACTTGCTTGAATGACCGGCATTAGTGGCCACTGATTTCATTTCAGTCTTAAAAGGTTGGGCTTCTTAAAGTATCTTTTATGACAAATTATGCCCGGGAAACTTGCTCGGCAAATTCCCCGTATGTAAATAAAACACAAGAATAGTTTGTGGAAAAAAAATGCTGCAAAATTAAAATATGGTTTAGAAAAACTTTGCAGAATCCACACTGATTGGAATCTTTAGAGTTGGGACTACTGACTACCCTGGAGGAGCAGGATTTCCCCCACAGAAGAAGGAAGTTGCCTCTTGGGCACATTCATTTAGTTCTTTTAACTTAAAGACAGGTCAGGAAAGAGTCCTACTTGGAGGTGTGCATTTTACTTGTTTTTCCTGAGGAGATCTTGAAGAGTCCCAGATTTTCAGTTAGAAACTTCTAGAATTTTACTTCACAAGCTATCAGGCTGCACACATTCATCCACATTTTAGTTCCCATTCTGAGCAAGTAAGCAGCACTGGGAGATTAAGACTGCAAGGTAATATATATATATATATATATATATATATATATATATATATATATATATATATATATATATATTTAGTTAAAGAAATTGTATCACATAATTGACATGATTGATCATAATGTATTTGTTTCCAGATAAGTGAAATCAAAGTTACTTAAAAAAAGAGTGGAAGAAAAGTAAAAGAAAGAAAGAAAAGTAGAGTAGTAAACACATTTGTGAAAATTATTGTATCTCCAATGAAGTCATTCATAGAACGGAAGAAGATTTAGTAAACTCTTGCTGTTAGGTGTCCATTCGGTTAAATTGGAATGCTCCTTTAGGGATGGACACATCAAACAAATGAAGTTGTTCAGAAATTAAAAGCACTAGTACTATATACTATTACTATTACTGATATCACTACTTTATTGGCATGACTGAGCTGGCAGACCTCCTGTATGAAAGAAGCTATGGAGGGAGCGTGCCCACCTTCTCTCCAAAAAGCCCTGGCGATATCAGCCCCAAATCAGTGTACCTGAAGTTTGGTCAGATTGGTTTCTCTGCAGGGAATTATGGGGGGTGATGCCCCTGCAGGAAATTATAGAAGGCCAATGATGAGGTAACACAACTGGGGAAATGATGATCTATCAGTGGTCCTCAAACTATGGCCCGTGGGCCACATATTGTATTTGTATCTGTTTTGTTTCTTCATTGCAAAATAAGATATATGCAGTGTGCATAAGAATTCATTCATAAGTTTTGTTTTTACTATAGGCAGACCCTCCAATGGTCTGAGGGACAGTGAACTGGCCCCCCTGTTTAAAAAGTTTGAGGACCCCTGATAGGTGATAGAGGCAGCAAGCATGGCTTTGGCGTGGTGGGGGCTTCAGCTGTGTGGGCTGGTGTATCCATAATTTTTTCATGGTTTGATTTACATTTTATTTGAGAAAAGAGGGAATCTATGGATCTGCCCCAGTTTGAAATGGTGACTGCATTTGTGGGCATGGTTACAGCTGTAGGGCTTCCTGGAAGAAAGCAGATCCAAGGGAACTTACTCTAAGGAGCCCTGGGGATATCAGCCTCCAAATGGCGTACTTGAAGTGTAGTTAGATTGGTGTCCCCAAAGAGAATTATAGAGTCAGTAATGAGGCAGGACCATTGGAGAAATGGTGATTCTGGGTGATGGAAGCAGCAAGCATGGCTTTGGCAGGGCAGGGGCTTGGACCACCTATTTCTCCTAAAAGATGGCCGACTTTATGCTATGTGGGCCCATGTACCCATAATCTCTCATGGTTGAGTTTACATCTTGCTTGAAGAAAAGTGAATCTATGAAGCTGGCCTGATTTGAACACGCTGACTGCATTTGTAGATATGGTTGCAGCTGTTAGTGCATGGTACTAAATTGAAGTGGTGGTGCAAATGTTAAAAGTGCTGGCATTTGTGCTGGAAAGTGGCTGTCCTGAGAAAATAAAAGCCCTGACTTTTAGAATGTGTTAATATTCACAGAGCCCATGTTCCCCTGGACTGTACATGTCACAAATGTTTAACTTTAAACTATCAACATGATGGATTCAAAGATGGGAAGAAATAAGCATTTTTACATTTGGTTTCAGTTTTTTTTTTTCACTTTACTAGTGCTTCTACCTTGCTGATTGCTTGTTATTTAACTCTTCTATTTTACCCAAAAGTTCTGATTGCCAAGCAAAGCTTTCAGCACAGGCAGTGGCTGTAGAACGCAGAAATTGTCTACACAGCTTTTTTTTTTGTTGTTGTTGCTACCAGCCTGGGTTTCTCAAGAATGAATGTTGATAAACTAGAATCAACTCTGGTAATGGAGGAATGAGCCATTGTATGGGGGATTGTGGGAGAGAAACAGAAACAGTTCCTCCTCTAGAAGCCAGTGAGCCTAACTACCCCTCATACCCTCTTTACTTTATTTAATGTAACATTATTTCATGATGGCCGTGTGAATTTGGTAAACAAGAGTCATTCATTAAGCAGTGGATATGGAAGAGTGATTCCAGATATGAGATGAAAATTATGAAGGTGGTAGGAACTATTTGGCTGATTAGATTCAAGTTAATTAAATTTAGTTTGATAACAGCCTGTTAAAAATTTTAGTATAGTTTATAAAGAAAGAACCATTATTTTCTATTATTGTCCAACAAATTCTTTCTTCAGCTTTACAAATATTTATAGCATGAGAATTTGAAGAAAGGGATTGAGAGCTACATAAATGGGCAAAAATGGGATTTGGGTCTTAGACATTTCCTGATGGCAACAGGACTCAGAGGAAGGGTCTCTGCATTAAAGGTTATAAAGACTCATTAGGAACCACTTCATCCCTTTGCTCCCAGATACTACTTCCCTCTGAATCCTTTACTCATCTCTCATGACAGGTCTACAAAGTTACCTAGAGATCTTACTATGTCAAATAAAGAACATGTAATATTGGGTTAAAGTGATAATACAGTGGATACTTTCCTTACACACAGCTGACCCAAATTTGATCCCCAGGACCCACATATGGTCCCCAAAGCCCAACAGATGTGATATAGCTAAACATAGAACCAGGAGTAAGCCCTGAATAGGTATGGCCCCAAACAAACCACAACCACAAGAAAAGAACAAAACTAAATTTAGAAAAGCACCATGTGATTATGTGTGGCCCAAAACAAACAATGACCACACTAAAAGAGCAAAACAAAGCTAAAAAAAGAACCATGTGATATTGTGTAGCTCACTCTGATGTCCCCAGTACCCACATCTGAAAAAGAATGGAGTTTGTCTTCTAGAATTTCACCTTTGTAACACTATTGATATTTAGAATGATTTTGCATTGTAGGTTATTCTTGCATCTTCCTACAAAATACCAGCAACACCATTTTATCTTTTGGTGACAACCAAAAAAATGTTTAATGTCCATACCTTCCTATATTTCCTACGGTGCCATATCATTCCTGAACTCACTTTTTTAGCCCAAGAGCCATGAAGATCATTTGTATTTTGACTCTATCAGGCCAGGACTGTTTCATCAAGATACCTTCTGCAGCCTCCATAGTAGTTTTTGTCCAGTGAAAGCCAAGCGGTTGCAGAAATGGGAAGAAAAATGAGAAACACCTGCCTTGAGCTCCATCTCTCCTTCTCACTAGAGATTTGTCCTAATCACTCCAGACTTCTTTTATCATCTCTAAATTGGAGAAGAATAATGTGTCCCCTTCCTCCAAGGATTGTTTAGTTTAATACCAAACTCAGGTGAAACATTTAGACAGCACTGGTTCTAAAAGTAGGGCAGTGGTGTCTTCCTATGATTCCTCTCTATACACTGGACTATTTTTTCACACCTTTCACCATCAACATAATAGAATGATTTCTTTGCTGATGCACACAAGCATATGCTCAAACTACTTAATAGAAAACAGTTTCGCAAGGACACGGAGGACCTGGGTCTCCCTTGCTCAAAGTTTCACCCCCAGTGTCTGGTCCACAGTAGGCACTCAGTAAATAGTTGTCAAGTTATTGAAAATTTGTAATCACTGTCTTGTCTTTGTTCTTCAGGGTCTACTGCCTTCAACAGCAAAGAGATTACAGAAATTATTTCCCTTAACCTGTGGGATAAACTACGAGATGGAAACTACAGAGGCCTTCAATAACTCTGATCTGACCCCAGAGTATGACTATTATGGTGCAGCCCCCTGCCAGAAGGATGATATAAGGGCCTTTGGGGCCCAGCTGCTGCCCCCTTTGTATTCCCTGGTATTTGTTATTGGCCTGATAGGCAACATCCTAGTGATTTTGGTCCTTACCCAATACAAGAAAATCAAAAGCATGACCAGCATATATCTCCTCAACCTGGCCATTTCTGACCTGCTCTTTCTTTTCACACTGCCCTTCTGGATTGATTACAATTTGAAGAATAATTGGATTTTCGGTAACATTATGTGTAAGTTCCTCTCGGGGTTTTATTACTTAGGCTTGTACAGCGAGATCTTTTTCATCATCTTGCTGACAATTGACAGGTACTTAGCTATTGTCCATGCTGTGTTTGCCCTGCGGGCCCGGACTGTCACCTTTGGTATCATCACCAGCATTATCATCTGGACCCTAGCTATCTTGGCTTCCATTCCAGGCTTCTGGTTTTCCAAGACCCAGAAGGAGATAGATCATTTCACCTGCAATCTGTATTTCCCTTTTGAAAGACAACGAGAGTGGAGACAGTTCCAGGCTCTGAAACTGAACATCTTGGGCTTGGTGCTGCCTCTGTTGGTCATGATTATTTGCTACACAGGGATTATAAAGATTCTGCTTAAACGGCCCAATGAGAAGAAGGCCAAAGCTGTCCGTTTGATTTTTGCCATCATGATCATCTTCTTTCTCTTTTGGACGCCCTACAATCTGACTGTATTTATTTCTGCTTTCCACGACACCCTTTTCACCTATGACTGTGAGGAGAGCAAACAGGTAGACCTGGCCATGCAAGTGACAGAAGTGATTGCCTACACACACAGCTGTGTTAACCCTGTCATCTATGCTTTTGTTGGCGAGAAATTCCGGAAGTTTCTACGCCAGTTGTTCCACAAGCATATGCCTATGCATCTGACCAAATGGTTCCCCTTTCTCTCTATCACAAGACTGGAAAGGACCAGCTCCACAACCCCCTCTACAGCAGAACATGAAATCTCTGCTGGGTTATGACTAAGTCCCACCTCTCCAAACTCCCCTTCCCAGGATTGTTCCAGGACCCAGTCAGAGTGACCTGTCAGATGTGGCTGCAGGAGAGGAGGCAGCTTGACTCTCCCAGCCAGATTGTGACATATTATGCAACATGGCATTATAACAATTTGGAATTGAAGGAACTTAAAGGTGGGCTAGGCTAAATCTGTACGTTTGAGTCTTTTCCAAAAATTACTCTCTGGTGGAAAAAAAGAGATAAATTACTGAAATGGGAAATTCCAAACTAAGACAAAATGTACAAGCAAAGGGCTTGGGCCCACTGAGAGGTTGGAGCCAATCAGACCCCAGTGACAACTATCATATAGTCACCTTCCCCATCCCCTCTTCAGTTTTTAGGTTCTTGGAAATTCTGAAAAACATAGACATCATGATAGAAGAACTTGTGATTCAGTGGGAAATAGGATTGAGGAATTTCTAGCCAAGAAACAAAGCCCAATTCATACAGAGAGTTATTCTAGAAGGCAAGGCATAAGCATAGCATTTGTGCTTTGTGAAATAGTCCTAAAAGAGGATTCATTATTTTTATTTACCATCAGTAACTACCTTTTCTGGAGAATGATGTGTACTAGTTCTGTATCCAGGCTCTCTGGCCTAAAGGATCAGAGTTCTAGCTACCACCTTGGAGCCATCAGCAGAAAAAAAGAAACTTGATGTGTAAGCTAATAATGTTAGAGTAGGAGGAGGTAAATAAAAATCTATCAGGAAGGATAGGGGTGGTTTCTATCTTGATATAAGAGATTAAGAGAGCTCCTGACACAAAGGAACTCATTAATGTATATATCTTTAACATTCTGTTTCTCCCCAATCACCTACTGTATTTCTCTGAAAATTATTTCTTTCCAAAATAAAAATTATTTATAAAATGTCCAAGTAACAAGTTATAAAAAGTAAGACAAAGGAAGATATATCTACACAACATCAAAGTCATCCTACTCCTATAACCCTAAGACAACCATATACAATGACAACATATTTTCTTTAACTTTGCTTCTTTCTTCCAGCGCATGTTTATAAGATAGGCTTCTGCTGTGCTTTTGTTGTGTTTAAATAGCTAATGTCGAAATCTCTTTTTCAAGGGTCAATAAGAGATATCATAGAATTGTTTTGATGTTCACTGAACTTTACTGAACTGAACTTTACTGCCTACAGTAAAGATACATCCTATTTATTTCACTTGTTGCTTGCACAATCCACTTTAATCCACTCCTGGTGGCTGAGAATATGCACTGTTTAAGACAAGTTCTCTGAGTGCCAGGAGAAACAGATGCAGAGGGGAAATTTGCTCGCTCTCTTTCTCTGATGTTGACAGACCTAGAAATGCAACAGAGCTGGGAAGGATGGGCGAGGCAGCCAAGAGGTGCATGATTCCTGGGCAGCAAAGCAAAGAATCCAGGTAGAAATCTCTGAAAGTAAATGGGGTCCCAAGTTACAATTCAGTGACCTGATTGGGCTGTTATTTCTCCTCTGGCACACTTTAAGAGCACACTAGAGTGATATACTCTTACAACTACCCCTCCCTTCAAGTAGGGGCTTTCAAGGTTTTCATAGTCCTCTGATCACCGCCAGAATTAACCCCTGAGCGTCATGAACTGTGTCCCCACAAAGTTGGACACACCAGCCATCAACCTTATGTATAATTAGCATATTTCACCATAAAATTTCTTGGATATAATTTTGTAAAGAAAACATATTTTTAAGTTCATAGTTGTCCCTCTATTCAAACATGGTTGGTTGCAATTAGATCTCTGTGATATGCAAGGATCTGAATGTCGCAGAATTATGCTGCTCTGAAATTACCCAATATTCATTCTTCCAGTCTCTTTTCATTTTTCCTTCCTAACTTTCTCTGATAGTTTATGAGAAACAGTGAAAGGTCAGAAATGTGTGTGGCAGGAAAGAAACAAGGGTGTTGACTGGGCCCGGAGAGATAGCACAGCGGCGTTTGCCTTGCAAGCAGCCGATTCAGGACCAAAGGTGGTTGGTTCGAATCCCGGTATCCCATATGGTCCCCTGTGCCTGCCAGGAGCTATTTCTGAGCAGACAGCCAGGAGTAACCCTGAGCATCGCCAGGTGTGGCCCAAAAACCAAAAAAACAAAACAAAAAGCAACAACAAGGGTGTTGACTGTCTTAAGAAGAGGCAGTGGGGTTTGGGGCACTCAGCCTCCTAAAAGCAGAAAGGATTCCCCTGGCAGGCTTCCATGCTAGGGAACTTCTGTTCACCTGCACTTCCTTAATATGGTTTCCTCTTAGCTTTAACCTTCCACAATGGATCCTGCTCCTGTCTGCCTGGAGTATCTTTGCCTCCTATTTCTTTGGACTTACTTATTCTCTTGTCAAGGCTTTGGAATAATAAAACAAAGCACAGGAACTTTGCAAACCTGGAGTAGGCAGTTCAAATGGCATAGATTGATGACTACATGAATAAAATGGGCTATATCCATCCATAATAATATTATGTGTCAGTTAAAATAAAGTCCTAATACATGAAGAAACCTTGAAAGTAGTGTGCTGAGCAAGAGAAGTGGTTAATTGTTAGTGAGAAATGGGGGTGACAGATAATTGATTCAGTGATTCTCATCAGGATGAGAGGCTCTAAAACTCATAGTGATGGTATGGTACATTGTTGAATTAAATAATTAAAAATGGTGGTGGATGGAGTTGGATGGCGAAGGATGGAGGCCTTTGTCCTTAGGCCCCGACCACGTGGCTTCATCCCCCATCAACCGGCGGGTCTGGGGTCCAGGAAAATGACGGGTATTGAACTCACTCACAAGCAGGTATCAGGAAGCATCAGCTTTATTCATGCCCTATCCACCACATGTGTGGCTTATATCATAACCTTTCAAGCATTCAGCCATTCTTAGCTATCCCTGCCTCTTAACTCCTTTCAGCCATCTTCCCTTTGGGCTCCATGCTGGTCAAAGACCAGAAGCACGGAGCGCCAGCCAAAAGCCAGAGAGCCCAGCAGGGCAGAAGCCCTAATCCCCTGGCTCAAAGGCTTATCTACCTTTTCCAAGGAAATGGGCGGGGTCTTGCAGGTAAGGTCAAGTTACCTAGGGAGAAAGGGTGGGGGGTGAGGCTTCAGTACATGTCTGAATACATAAAAAAGCTCTATAATTTTTCATGTGGGTGAATCAAATAGCAACAAAGCTAATGTACTAAAAGGAAAAAAACAAGGAGGGGGCACCAAATTGGTGAAATGGGGATTGTAGAATAAAAATAAAATGATAAAGTCCACGTGTTGGGTGAGTTCTCCCCTGACACCTCTAGCCCCTTAGGCTGGTGGGTTTGAAGATACAGGGTAATGGTGGAGAAATAATTCACAAGCAGTTAGTTCAAGTTGCATCCAAGTCAGCTCGGTTTATTCCTCATGCTTTTTTCTCTGCCATGAGTCTTTCTGCCATCTTCTTTCTTTGCCAAGCTCCCTCTGGTCTGTGCTCCTAAGCTATATGTCTTTTTCTTCTGGTCTTTTTTCTGCTTCCTCTCTCCTCCCCACCAGCAAGACTTTTTATATTTTATTTAAAACAGCCCACCCCATCCCAGTTGTGGGCAGATCTGATCATCCAGGTGGGATTAACATCTCAAAAGAAATCTTAGGTAAAAGGGCCTTGGGGGAAGGGTTGCAGGGGATAGCTGATAAGATTTCTGGAAGGGGACTTCCCAAATGAAGCATGAGGAAGAAGATGGCAGTCAGCAGGTGAAGAGACGCTGCTGCTCTGGATGGGCACAAAGACTCAGAAGTGACAGGGAGTTCAATTCATGTCAGGACCTCGAAGCCCCTTAAAGGTGAGGGTACATAGAGACAGGTGGAAAGGGAGGACTCTGCAGCCCATGGAAGACTTGGGCACCACATTATAAGTTTGGGTCTTCACCCACTAGCAATTGAATTTTCTTCATTCATGTGAAAGTGGCTTTATTACTTGCATTATAGAAATACCAATTCTGGCTGCAGAAGGGAGGGAGTGAAGCAAGAGATAGCAACCCTTTATTAGGAGAAGGTTGTGCTCTAAATATGAAATTTCAGGAACCCATCATAGAGACTCATAGAATAACACTGAGTTCAGAGCCCCACTGATGGATATTTAGAAAGAAGGATAAGCAGGCTGTGCTCATTGATTGGTTTGGGAGACAGGGACTCTCCACTGTCTGTTTCTTGCAATTATCCAAGGACATTGTCCTTAACTGGGACGATGAACTGGCTGGGGACAAGGTAGAATCACAAATTTGGACTTTCATGACTAGGTTTTAGTGGTTGTATGATACTAGACAGGCACCTGGAGGTAGATCCTCCCCTCAAAAACTGCTTGTTAGATGCCAGTAATTAGTAACTAAAGGAGTTCAGTTAAAATCAGATTTCTGGCTTCTCTCAATAACCAGAGCTACATATACATACTGGATTCACATTCTCTCTCAACCCTAGGTCAAGGTATTATTCAAATCAGCCTATAATGACAACCTGAATGTTTAGTCTGCTAGATGTATGTTTATGTTTGTGTCTGTGTGTAATTATGTGTGTACCTTTAAATAAACATTTAGAATTTGTAAACACTTTAGAGAGTGGTTGAAAGAAAACACAGTTGACTGTGGAACAGTCAAACATGACACAGGCTTTCTATATTTGCTCCTGCATGTCTGGGACAGCTCTAATTTCTACCACTCCAGTCTGGCTCTGAGGAGGTGACAATGTGAAGAGAAAAGGCTCCCAAGCCAAGGCAAAACCACTAATTTTTGAGTCCAAGGAAGGGAAGACAAAGGCTCAAAGAGGACAGAGCCCTAAAGGAAAAAAAAAAAAACAACACAAAATTTCAGTAAACAGGAGGGTGTGCAACCAAGCAGTTAAGGTGAGCAAGGCCTTTCTTTAGAATTTCTGGTGGTTTTGTAGAGCTAGGGCTACAGTCTGAGGCCTCACTCATACGAATAATCACATTCTCTCTGGGCCACTTCCTGGTCCTTACAGCCCTGATGGTTTAACCACGACTATGATGTGAGGGGCTTCAGTGGAAGTAGAGGGTGGAAGTCAGATTTGAGGAACTGAGGAACTAATGGCTTTAAGTTTCAGTTTCCTTGTGAAGAAGCTAGGAAGATAGACAACTGGAGGAATGGGGAAGAAGTTTTGAGCTACTGAGAGAGGAATGGTAGTAGGAGGAATGCAAAATATATCTCTTTGTGGAGGAAATCAGAGATAATCAAGATACACTTCAGTGAGTGATGGTGAGCATAAGACTTGGATGGGGTGCATAGGCATTCAGGAGACTTTCTAGCAAGCCCAGAGAGTTTGACCCTGATGGTGTCTGTCTTCTTGGTGAAGTCAGTGAGTGAGGTATGAAAGAGTGAGGGAAAGAAACTTATTTCTAGAGAGACAAAGTTTGTAGTACCTGTGGCATGGAATGGGAACCCAAGAAACCCAGAGTTTATGGCTCTGTGGGGGATCCCTTCTTCCCTAAGCTATACAATGTTGCCTGAACAGCCCAGAAAGCTCCAGCCATCTCTAGTTTCAACAAGCTCAGAGCTGGAGAGACACCGTATAGTGACCATATGCTCTTCCCACTTAGAATCATTGTAAATACTGACTCAGGCTGAAAGCCACCATTTTGGGTCAGTGCCAATTGTCAACCCACATGCTCAGCTGGGTTTCTCAAAAGCACAGGGAAGAAAGGAGTTTAACATTCATCTAATACCGTTTCCAATCCATCCTCTAAATTCTGCCACTTGCTCTGAAAGAGTTCCTTGTGAGCTATACAATCTGGACCCAAGCTGGGATCCTGTTTGGGATCAAGTTACCTTGTCTCTTCAGTCACCTTTCACCTAAAGATACTTGGGCCTGTGTTAGCCCACAGTCTTCCCTTTGGGCAAGTGTTTTTGTGTGTGGGCAGCAGTTCCACAAAACCATTTCGCTCTCTGCAGTATCACCTGATCCTTGCCCACAGTAAAGTTGTTTTCTTTCTTCATCCCACAGTCCTTCTGTGGCCTGGTAGTTCTTTGGATGGAGTAGCCCCACCGACCTGCTTCACTGGGGCCTGGAGGCAAAAACTGAGAGCCCATTACAAACGTTTTGTATTCTTTTCCTTTTTTTGTTTTTGTTTTTGTTTTTGAGTCACACCCAGCGGTGCTCAGGGGTTAACTCTTGGCTCTGCTTTCAGATTTCTGCCTGGTTCAGGGAACCATAAGGGATGCTGGGAATAACCACAGTCCAGCCTAGGTTGGCCTCGTGCAAGGCAAAGGCCCTACTGCTGTGCTATCTCTCAGGCCCCTCTTTTCTTTTCTTTTCTTTTTTTATTGTGAGGCTCCTCTTTTCTTGTAGCTTCATTCCAGTCAGGAAAAAAATTGTGATTCTGATAATACCAGATTTGTTCCCTTTTTATTTTAACCACATTTTTTTTTGTAAAAACAATGTGTTAATCATGCTAAAAGTCACTTCCTGAACTGAAAAGAACACAATCCTTCTCTTTGACCCTGAATAATTTTACTTGTGCCAATCTACCTATGCATTTTATATTATTGCAGTCAGAGGTTTCCTTTTGCTTTTTCCCCATTTCCAAAAAATTGTACATTATTCCCAATAATTTTCCTTCACATGAAACATTCAGGCAAAAGTGTAGACAAAAACTACCATGTCCTATGAGCCTTTGACCTGCCTTTACCCCTTCAAACACATGACCCTCTCATCTCCTCCCACTCTAGGCTTCTTGAAAGGAAATTTTGCAGAGGATGACAGAAATTGGTCTCAATTCTGAAAGCAGCACAGAGAGTGAAAAATTTAGAGTCAGTTGTAGGTTGAGGGTCATGGGAAGGAAGTTACTAGGAGAAATCATCCGGGATCAATGGAATTCTATAGAACTGGGTAACAGAATTATTGCTGATGGGGGGGGTAGGGGACAGAGGGATTAAGAATCACGAGGGAGGAGGTGAAGGAGGATGAAGAACCAAATCAAGTTCAATGGTAGATAAGGGAGGGAATTTTGTCAAGTGACTTAGCAGGACTAAAGCCTATAAACATTCCAGGCTTTTTCTTGTTTTTTTGTTTTGTTTTGTTTTGTTTTTTTGTTTTTTGTTTTTTCTACTCCCACTATTGCTGTTGATCCCTCTAGCCCTCCTGGTTTCTATTACCTTAATTGCTCTATGTAGCACAAGGAGGTCCTGGTCAGACCTGCAGTCACTCCTGACCCTACCTGCAACCTCTGCCAACCTAGCCCATGCTGACTCACTGCTGCTTCCAGTGTTCCTAGCTTTGTGATGCAGTTGTGCTCAGATACCTTCGCCTTCCCAAATCTAACCCACACTGGACTGTGGGATTCCTGGGGGCAGCTCTTATATCTTTTAATGTCCCCTGATTCAAGGGGACATTGGGCAGTAAATAATGCAGGTGTGCAGTTCAATGTCAATATTTTTTTTTACAAGAAGTTTTACTATTTCTAAGCCCTGTTTGCAAATGGGGATAGAGGGATTACACAGAAGTGAAGACACTTGCCTTGAATGCTTTGATTCCAGCACAACATGTGGAGCTCCGTGCAGCACACCAAGAGTGATCCCTGACATGGAGCCAAGAATAAGCACTGGGGGGCCGGGCGGTGGCACTAAAGGTAAGGTGCCTGCCTTGCCTGCGCTAGCCTTGGATGGACCGCAGTTCGATCCCCCAGTGTCCCATATGGTCCCCCAAGCCAGGAGCAACTTCTGAGCACATAGCCAGGAGTAACCCCTGAGCATTACTGGGTGTGGCCCAAAAACCAAAAAAAAAAAAAAGAATAAGCACTGAGCACTGCCAAAATGATAAAACAAAACAAAATACAAAATCATTGCATCTGCCTGGGAAGCCTTCACCATCATCTCTATCACTGCCACACTCTAGTTAACAGTTCATCTCTCAATTCTGAGTCTGTTTAAATAAGACAAAACTTGAAGCTTGATCAAACTTCATTTGTGCTTCTAAACTTCCCCTAAATTCATTGCACGCTTTCTTCTAAAATCCAGTGTTGGCAATAGTCCTGCTAAATCTGTTTGACCAGATCCCCTCCCTCAATATCTGATTATCTATGAAACTTGATCGAGTTCTTCCACTTCTTCTATCCCCCAGTCATACCTGATCACTCTGGGTTGTGTCAACAAGAATACTATTAAGCGAGCTTGAGAGAAACTTCTTAATCTTTAAGTTTTACTCTTAGTTTACTTATCCACTGGCCCCCTTCCCTTTGGCTCTAAATTTCTACTTGCCTGCACTGTTTTCATAATAAAGGTTAACCTCTCTCAAAGTTTTCAAATTTTCATTACACCAATCTAGATAGATAACATACATGACTAAATGCTGTTGTTTTTAAATATAATTACAGAACCATGATTCATATAGGATAAAATTCACCCCTGGAACCACTGCCCAGACATCACTTTCTCACACAGGATTTTGGTGAGAAATTTGGGCTCATACCTGACTGATCATGGATCCACTGGTAAATTGGGTTTCTGATCCATTGTTACAGACAAATATCTAGGGAAGCTAGTAATGATAAATGTTTGTTTAAAAAATTGTTTGTTTTTGTTTTTGGCTCACATCTGGCAGTGTTCCGGGGTTACCTCTTGCTCTACACTCAGAAATCACCCTCAGCAGGCATGGGGGACCAGATGGGATGCCAGGATTCGAACCACCGTCCTTCTGTATGCAAGGAAAATGCCTTACCTCTATGCTATCTCTCCAGCCCCATTTATAAATTTTTAATACTAAGATCTTGATTAAATTATTCAATAAATAGAGACTGTGTTCAGTTTTAAGTTTCTTGGTTTGTAAGAAACTGAGCTGGAGTCAGTCCCAGGCAAGCTTAAATTGAGTTAGAAGTGCAGACTTCTTGGTTTTGAAGATGGTGGCTAGGCTGGAAGACTTCTTTCTGGGTGCTCAATCTTAAATGAACCCTAGGATTCTAAACCCCTTGCCCTGAGGAATCAAAGTCTCTGTGCTAGTCCCTCAGGGAAACTACTTCATCAATGGAACTCTCTTTTCTTTTTTTTTTTTTTTTTTTTGGTTTTTGGGCCACACCCGGTAACGCTCAGGGATTACTCCTGGCTATGCACTCCTCAGAAGTTGCTCCTGGCTTGGGGGACCATATGGGACACCGGGGGATCGAACCGCGGTCCGTCCAAGGCTAGCTCAGGCAAGGCAGACACCTTACCTTTAGCACCACCACCCGGCCCCGGAACTCTCTTTTCTAAGTTGTGCTGACAGTTGCCTTGTCATCCAACCCTGTCCCCTTTTTTTGTTGCATGATTTGGCTAGGGATGCTATGGAACTTCTTTAGCCCATATGGGAAGTGAGTTCTCATGAATTTGATTCCTTTAAGACTCGTTCCTTCATGTTACTTCTGCTTTGCCTTTGTCCTTCAACATTTGAGATTTCCCTTCAATTTATTCAATTTTTTGATAGCTCTGCCTTCCAACCTCCTTTTCTCCACCTTCTCTCCACTTTCTCCTCTTCTCTACCTCCTCTCCACTCCTACCCAAGTTTTTTTTCATGCTAATTTATCCCTTAGCTCCTATGGACCTTGAGTTCCCTGCCCTCCAGTAGAGATTCTTTTTTTTTTCCTCTTTTTTAAATTTTATTTAAACAACTTTATTACATACATGATTGTGTTTGGGTTTCAGTCATGTAAAGAACACCACCCATCACCAGTGCAACATTCCCATCACCAATGTCCCAGATGTCCCTCCTCCCCACACAACCTCCACCTGTACTCTAGACAGGCTTTCTATTTCCCTCGTACATTCTCATTAGTAGGATAGTTCAAAACGTAGTTATTTCTCTAACTAAACTCATCCCTGTTTGTGGTGAGCTTCATGAGGTGAGCTGTAACTTCCAGCTCTTTTCTCTTTTGTGTCTGAAAGTTATTATTGCAAGAATGTCTTTCATTTTTCTTAAAACCCATAGATAAATGAGACCATTCTGCATCTTTCTCTCTCTCTATGACTTATTTCACTCAGCATAATAGATTCCATGTACATCCATGTATAGGAAAATTTCATGACTTCATCTCTCCTGACAGCTGCATAATATTCCATTGTGTAGATGTACCAAGTTTTTTTAGCCATTCATTTGTTGAAGGGTATCTTGGCTGTTTCCAGAGTCTTGTTATGGTAAATAGTGCTGCAATGAATGTAAGTGTAAGGAAGGGGTTTTTGAATTGTATTTTTGTATTCCTAGGATAGATTCCTAGGAGTGGTATAGCTGGGTCGTATGGGAGCTCGATTTCCAGTTTTTGGAGGAATCTCCATATCGCTTTCCATAAAGGTTGAACTAGGCAGCATTCCCACCAGCAGTGGATAAGAGTTCCTTTCTCTCCACATCCCTGCCAACACTGCTTGTTCTCATTCTTTGTGATGTGTGCCAATCTCTGGGGTGTGAGGTGGTACCTCATAGTTGTTTTAATTTGCATCTCCCTGATGATTAGTGATGTGGAGCATTTTTTCATGTGCCTTTTGGCCATTTGTATTTCTTCTTTGTCAAAGTCTCTGTTCATTTCTTCTCCCCATTTTTTTGATGGGATTAGATGTTTTTTTCTTGTAAAGTTCTGTCAGTGCCTTGTATATTTTGGAGATTAGCCCCTTATCTGATGGGTATTGAGTGAATAGTTTCTCCCACTCAGTGGGGGATTACACAATATTAACAACAAGAAAAATAAAAATCACATGATCATATCAATAGACACAGAGAAAGTATTTGATAAGGTCCAACACCCATTCTTGATCAAAACTCTCAGCAAGATGGGAATGGAAGAAACCTTTCTCAATATAATTAAGGCCATCTACCACAAGCCAGAGGCAAATATTGTCCTCAATGAAGAAAAACTGAAAGCCTTTCCTCTAAATTCTGGCACAAGACAAGGCTGTCCTCTTTCACCACTCCTATTCAACATAGCACTGGAAGTTCTTGTTATAGCTATTAGGCAAGAAATAGATATCAAGGAAATTCAGATAGGAAAGGAAGAAGTCAAGCTCTCACTGTTTGCAGATGGCATGATACTCTACTTAGAAAACCCTAAAGTCTCTACAAAAAAGCTTCTAGAAACAATAGACTCATATAGCAAGGTGGCAGGCTACAAAATTAACACAAAAATCAATGGCCGTTCTATACACCAATAGTAATAAGGAAGAAATGGACATTAAGAAAACAACCCCATTCACAATAGTGCCACACAAACTCAAATATCTTGGAATCAACTTGACTAAAAATGTAAAAGACCTATACAAAGAAAACTATAAAACTCTGCTGCAAGAAATAAGAGAGGATTTTTCCAGGGCGGGTCTCCAGAACGTGAAAACCGGCGGGCTTTCGCAGAAGCCAGCTGCCCTGTTTGGGACATCAGGCAGGGAAAAGCCACGAATCTGCGCCCGCCCAGTGGAGCCTAACTGTGAGTGCTCCTTGTAAATGTTTCTCTACTGTCCTCTTGCGTGAAACTCTTGGGAGTGGGGCCAAAGAGGCTCCAGCAGAGCACGGCCGCTCCACTTTGCTACGCGGCCATGCGCTCTTTCTAAGAAAAGAACACCATCGAAACAAGAAGAAAAAATCACACTAAGAACTGAGCTATAACACAGAAGCAAGCATTCCTCTTCGAACAGTCTTCTCCGTTGAATGCTTGGGCCTAAGATTTGATCCAGTGTGAGGCTTCACCCACAGAGGCTCCCCTCCCTTAGAGACAAGTCAGCCCATCCAGAAAGGGCGGAGCCAGAGAAGTGTGCTGCCCACATCATCTAGCCAATGAATACCACCACAACACGTAGAAAAACCCAAAATACAAGTGTGACAATGGGGAAACAACGCAGGCCAGCATCAGACATAGAGAATGAAGAGGACAATTCTGAGGACTAGATAATGGCCAACCAACTAATAGACCTCTCAGATAAGGACTTTAGACTAGCAATATGGAAGATGCTCAACGGACTCCAAGAAACCATGGATCGAGTTGAACAGAACACTAAAAAGAACCAAGAAAATATGAAGACAGAAATCACAAAACTCCAAACTGAAATAACATGTCAACTAACAGGACTGAAAAAGTCAGTAAATGAAGTGAATGACAAAATGGATAAGCTCTGGGACAGGGTATCAGAAGCTGAGAATAGACTTGGTGCTGTGGAAGATGAGATACATAACAATTCCATACAGCAGGAGAGATTGGACAAAAAACTTAAAGCAATTGAGCAGACAACGGAAAAATTAGTCAAAGAATGGGAACAGATGAAAATAGAAGTCTATGATAAGATCAACAGAAACAACTTAAGAATCATTGGAGTCCCAGAGACCCAGGAAGAAAATTCCCAGGAAGAATCAATGGTCAAGAACATCATTAAAGAGAAACTTCCAGAGCTAAAGAATATAGGTGATCAAATCCTACATGCTCGAAGAGTACCAACCAAAAGAGACCCCAGAAAAAACACCCCAAGACACATCCTAGTCACAATGACAAATCCCACAGATAGAGACAGAATTCTGAAAACAGCAAGATCAAAAGGGGAAATTACATTCAAGCAAGCTTCCCTGAGATTTACAGCAGACCTGTCACCAGAAACACTCAATGCCAGAAATCAGTGGTGGGATATTGTGACAAGACTGAATGAAATGAATGCTTCACCCAGAATACTATACCCAGCAAAACTCACTTTCCGGTTTGACGGAAGAATACATGGTTTCACAGACAAAAAACAGCTCAGAAACTTCACACACACAAAACCAGTCTTAAGAGAAAAACTGAAAGACCTAATCTAAGACAAGACTCCCCAAAAGACACACCAAATTTTGAAATAAAGATGGCGTTAAATCCCAGGACAATTCTTTCTCTCAACGTCAATGGACTAAATGCACCAGTTAAGAGACACAGAGTGGCTAAATGGATCAAAAAACTCAATCCAACCTTCTGCTGCCTACAAGAAACACACCTGAATAGTCAGAACAAACATAGACTCAAAATAAAAGGCTGGAGAAAAATTATCCAAGCAAACAACACCCATAAAAAAGCTGGAGTGGCCATACTAATATCAGATAATGCAAACTTTATACTCAGGAAGGTTGTAAGGGACAAAGATGGACATTTTATATTAATCAAGGGGTATGTAGAGCAGGAAGAAATAAATCTCCTAAACATATATGCACCGAATGAGGGGCCAGCAAAATATTTAATACAACTGTTGACAAATCTGAAAAATAATATCAATAACAACACAATAATTGTGGGGGACCTTAACACGGCTTTGTCAACACTGGATAGGTCAACCAGACTGAAACCCAACAAGAATATACTAGACCTGAGGAGAGAAATGGAAGAAAGAGGCTTAGTGGATATATATAGGACACTCCACCCCCAGAAACCTGGATACACATTCTTCTCCAATGTACATGGGACATTCTCCAGGATAGACTACATGCTGGCACATAAAACATACCTCCATAAGATCAAGAAGATAGAAATTTTGCAGACTGCCTTTGCTGACCACAAGGCTCTGAAATTATTTGTGAACTCCAAAGGGACTCAAAAGAAAAACCTTAACACCTGGAAGTTAAACAGCCTCATACTCAATAACCAGTGGGTCCGAGATGAAATCAAGGAGGAAATCAAAAAGTTCCTGGAAACAAATGACAATCAAGACACAAACTATCAGAACTTATGGGACACAGCAAAAGCAGTACTGAGAGGAAAATTTATAGCTTTGCAAGCACACATCAGGAAGGAAGAAGGAGCTTACCTGAGTAGCCTAATGACACAGCTAATGGAACTAGAAAATGCTCAAGAAAAGGACCCCAAAATAGGAAGACAGAAGGAAATAACAAAGCTGAGAGCAGAAATCAATGAAGTGGAAACCCAAAAAACAATCCGAAAGATCAACGAAAGCAGAAGTTGGTTCTTTGAAATAATAAACAAGATTGATAGACCACTGGCAAACCTAACAAAGAAAGAGAGAGAGAGAAACTTGATAACTCGTATTAGGAATGAAAAAGGAGAGATCACTACTGATATGAGAGAGATTCAAAGGGTAATCAGAAACTACTTTGAGAAACTCTACGCCACTAAAAATGAGAACCTGGAAGAAATGGATAAATTCTTGGACTCTTATAATCTTCCACGGTTGAAGGAAGAGGATGTAGCATATCTAAACACCCCCATCACCATAGATGAAATTAGAATGGTAATCAAAGGTCTGCCGAAAAACAAAAGCCCAGGCCCAGATGGATTCACTAATGAATTCTTTCAAACTTTCCAAGAGGAACTACTACCAATCCTGGCAAGACTCTTTCATGAAATTGAACAAACGGAAACACTTCCAAATAGCTTTTATGAAGCCAACATCACCTTGATACCTAAACCAGACAGAGATGCTACAAAAAAAAAATTACAGACCAATATCGCTGATGAATGCAGATGCAAAGATCCTCAACAAAATCCTGGCAAATAGGATTCAATGCCTCATTAAGAAGATCATCCACTATGATCAAGTAGGTTTCATCCCAGGAATGCAAGGCTGGTTTAACATCCGTAAATCTATCAACATCATACACAACATCAATAACAAGAAAAATAAAAACCACATGATCATATCAATAGATGCAGAGAAAGCATTTGATAAGGTCCAACACCCATTCTTGATCAAAACTCTCAGCAAGATGGGAATGGAAGGAACCTTTCTCAATCTAGTTGAAGCCACCTACCACAAGCCAGTGGCAAATATTATCCTCAATGGAGAAAAACTAAAAGCCTTCCCTCTAAATTCTGGTACAAGACAAGTCTGTCCTCTCTCACCACTCCTATTCAACATAGCCCTGGAAGTACTTGCTATAGCGATTAGGCAAGAAAAAGATATCAAGGGAATCCAGATAGGAAAGGAAGAAGTCAAGCTCTCACTGTTTGCAGATGACATGATACTCTACTTAGAAAACCCTAAAGACTCTACCAAAAAGCTTCTAGAAACAATAGACTCATATAGCAAGGTGGCAGGCTACAAAATTAACACACAAAAATCAATGGCCTTTCTATACACCAAAAGTAATAAGGAAGAAATGGACATTAAGAAAACAACCCCATTCACAATAGTGCCACACAAACTCAAATATCTTGGAATCAACTTGACTAAAAATGTGAAGGACCTATACAGAGAAAACTATAAAACTCTGCTCCAAGAAATAAGAGAAGACACGCGGAAATGGAAATGCATACCCTGCTCGTGGATTGGCAGGATTAACATCATCAAAATGGCAATACTCCCCAAGGCATTATACAGATTTAATGCTATCCCTCTAAAGATACCCATGACATTCTTCAAAAAAGTGGATCAGACACTTTTGAAATTCATTTGGAACAATAAACACCCTCGAATAGCTAAAGCAATCATTGGGAAAAAGAATATGGGAGGAATTACTTTCCCCAACTTTAAACTGTACTACAAAGCAATAGTTATCAAAACAGCATGGTATTGGAATAAGGACAGGCCCTCAGATCAGTGGAATAGGCTTGAATACTCAGAAAATTTTCCCCAGACATACAATCAACTAATTTTTGATAAAGGAGCAGGAAACCCTAAATGGAGCAGGGAAAGCCTCTTCAACAAGTGGTGTTGGCACAATTGGATAGCTGCTTGCAAAAAATTGAACTTAGACCCCCAGCTATCATCATGTACGAAGGTAAAATCCAAATGGATTAAAGACCTCGATATCAGCCCCCAAACCATAAGATATATAGAACAGCACATAGGCAAGACACTCCAGGACATTACAGGCATCTTCAAGGAGGAAACTGCACTCTCCAAGCAAGTGAAAGCAGAGATTAACAGATGGGAATATATTAAGCTGAGAAGCTTCTGCACCTCAAAGGAAATAGTGCCCAGGATACAAGAGCCACCCACTGAGTGGGAGAAACTATTCACCCAATACCCATCAGATAAGGGGCTAATCTCCAAAATATACAAGGCACTGACAGAACTTTACAAGAATAAAACATCTAATCCCATCAAAAAATGGGGAGAAGAAATGAACAGACACTTTGACAAAAAAGAAATACAAATGGCCAAAAGACACATGAAAAAGTGCTCTACATCACTAATCATCAGGGAGATGCAAATCAAAACAACGATGAGATACCACCTCACACCACAGAGAATGGCACACGTCAGAAAGAATGAGAATAAACAGTGTTGGCGGGGATGTGGAGAGAAAGGAACTCTTATCCACTGCTGGTGGGAATGCTGCCTAGTTCAACCTTTATGGAAAGCGATATGGAGATCCCTCCAAAAACTGGAAATCGAGCTCCCATATGATCCAGCTATACCACTCCTAGGAATATACCCTAAGAACACAAAAATACAGTACAAAAACCCCTTCCTTACACCCATATTCATTGCAGCACTATTTACCATAGCAAGACTCTGGAAACAACCAAGATGCCCTTCAACAGATGAATGGCTAAAGAAACAGTGGTACATATACACAATGGAATATTATGCAGCTGTCAGGAGAGATGAAGTCATGAAATTTTCCTATACATGGATGTACACGGAATCTATTATGCTGAGTGAAATAAGCCAGAAAGAGAGAGAAAAACACAGAATGGTCTCACTCATCTATGGGTTTTAAGAAAAATGAAAGACATTCTTGCAATAATAATTTTTAGACACAAAAGAGAAAAGAGCTGGAAGTTCCAGCTCACCACAGGAAGCTCACCACAAAGAGTGATGAGTTTAACTAGAGAAATAACTACATTCTGAACTTTCCTAATAATGAGAATGTATGAGGGAAATGGAGAGCCTGTTTAGAGTACAGGCAGGGGTTAGGTGGGGAGGAGGGAGACTTGGGACATTGGTGGTGGGAATGTTGCACTGGTGATGGGTGGTGTTCTTTACATGACTGAAACCCAAACACAATCATGTATGTAATCAAGGTGTTTAAATAAAAAAATAAAAAAAAAATGGAAAAAAAAACTCAAAAGAAGAAAGAAAAAAAAAAGAAATAAGAGAGGACATGCGGAAATGGAAGCACATACCCTGCTCATGGATTGGCAGAATTAACATCATTAAAATGGCAATACTCCTCAAAGCATTGTACAGATTTAATGCGATCCCTCTAAAGATACCCATGACATTCTTCAAAGAAGTGGATCAGGCACTTTTGAAATTCATTTGGAACAATAAACACCCTCGAATAGCTAAAGCAATCATTGGGAAAAAGAATATGGGAGGCATTACTTTCCCCAACTTTAAACTGTACTACAAAGCAATAGTTATCAAAACAGCATGGTATTGGAATAAAGACAGGCCCTCAGATCAGTGGAATAGGCTTGAATACTCAGAGAATGTTCCCCAGACATACAATCACCTAATTTTTGATAAAGGAGCAAGAAATCTTAAATGGAGCAAAGAAAGCCTCTTCAACAAGTGGTGTTGGCACAACTGGCTAGACACTTGCAAAAAATTGAACTTAGACCCCCAGCTAACATCATGTACGAAGGTTAAATCCAAATGGATGAAAGACCTCGATATCAGACCCGAAACCATAAGATATATAGAACAACACATAGGTAAAACACTCCAGGATATTGAGACTACAGGCATATTCAAGGAGGAAACTACAGTCTGCAAGCAAGTGAAAGCAGAGATTAACACATGGGAATATATTAAACTGAGAAGCTTCTGCACCTCAAAAGAAATAGCGCCCAGTAGAGATTCATAAGTAAACTCAGATGCCTACATGACAATCACTGACACTGAAAAGGAAGGGAAAGGCTGTCAAGATCTGGGGTAACGAAGACAGAACTGGGAGAGGTAGACGCAGTATATTAGTCTGCGTGTGTTTAACATGCTCCCAATCTTAGTTCAATCCCCAGCACCACCATGGCCCCTGAGGATCATTGGGTATGGCCTGGAGCCCCAAGAATTGCCAAAATGACTGGTCACCCCCAGTACAGCAGAGCCTAAGCAGCATCCATAGACCCTTGCATTGTACTGGTTGACAGAGAATTATTGGACTCCTAGAGTCAGGCCTCCTAGAGACTGCTTGGAAGCCCCTCAAAACACATACACAGACACACACACCACACACACACACACACACACACACAAATGCCATAACCTACTACACACATTCACACAAACATACACACACCACACACATAAAAACAGAATTAGACCTTTGGTTCACCCAAATACTCTTTGTAGATATCCAAGATGTCTCCTTAGTTTACTCACATAAAGGTAGGTAGCTTTAACAAGTTCCAATTATGTTTTACCTGCATGAAAAATTCATTTTAACAATTCAGATTCAAGCCACCAAAACACAATTTGAAGAAAAATAAAAAGTATAAAGAAAATATAGGTAACTTTTACATAAATCAAGGCATTTGGTATTTCTATGCTTAATGCCTAAATGATAGTAAAAAAAAAAAAAAAAGCATGAGGGCTGAAACAATAGCAAAGTGAAAAGACTGCTTGCCATGCACATAGCCAATCCGGGCTCAATCCCTTATATTCCATATGGTCCTTTGAGCCTATTAGGAGTAATTTCTGAGCATAGAGACAGGAGTAATTCCTGACTACTGCCAGATATGACTCAAAAACAAAAAAAGAAAAAAAGTATAATCTGTTCACATTTGCTTGTACGTTTATGTACATGTATATATATATATATATATACACATGTGTGATATTTTTTTTGTTTTGTTTTGTTTTTTTGGGCCACACCCGGCGGTGCTCAGGGATTATTCCTGGCTGTCTGCTCAGAAATGGCTCCTGGCAGGCACGGGGAGACCATATGGGACACCGGGATTCGAACCAACCACCTGAGGTCCTGGATCGGCTGCTTGCAAGGCAAACACCGCTGTGCTATCTCTCCGGGCCCATGTGTGATATTTTTACCACCATACAGCATGAAATAAATTTATAAAAAACTCTTAATAAAGCATTCCATTCAAATTGTTTGGAGATAAATAAACGCTAAATAGTGAACATCTTTAAAATTCTTAAAAATATCTGAATGATTCAAATATTTTCAAATCCATGTATCTTGAATAAATCTTGAACAATAAAATTAGTTTAATATTGTCAGTTTAGTAAAAAAAATAGTGTATTTTCTGAGATATAAGTATTATATAAGTATAATATGTATATTTTTGGGGTTTTTTTTTTGTTGTTGTTGTTAGTTTTTGGTTTTTGGGCCACACCCAGCTATGCTCAGGGTTACTCCTGGCTGCCTGCTCAGAAATAGCTCCTGGCAGGCACGGGGGACCATATGGGACACTGGGATTCGAACCAACCACCTTTGGTCCTGGATCGGCTGCTTCAAGGCAAATGCCGCTGTGCTATCTCTCCGGGCCCATATGTATATTTTTGTATGTAGGCTTACTGGTCAAATAAGTTTTAAAATAACAAAGAAGTAACTTGAGACAGAATAACCTTGTCTGATGTTATTGTGTGTCTGCCTATCTAGAAATCTAAATCAACTACTGACATTTTTATTAATGAATGTAAATTTAATAATTTTGGGAATCTTGCTTGTTTTTATAAAGAATGTAAATATATTTTGATATTTCAGTAAAAAGAGAAATTATATTAAAAGTAAACAGCAAATTCTATTAAAAATCTAGTTGTATATCAATTAAGTTTGGTAGCCTGCTATAAAATGCTGGCATATAATAGGTAATTTATAATTATTCTTAGTTTTCTTTGCAAAAGAAAAGTTGCTGATGATTATTACAATGAATCAAATAAGTGAAATTACTAGGAATCTAAGGAGGAAAGGAAACAGTTACATACACAACGGACGCTTAGAAAGTAGATGTTTTTGATAAGGAAGGTTGGATGGAGATTTAAAAGATGTGTTTTGGTAATTGAAAAAGAGATAAGTTTGTCCTAATATAGAATAATTTTTCAGAATAAAAAAAGAGAAAAATAAAGGATAAAATATAGATAATTTTTGCAGCAAAATGTATACTTGCAACAAAAAATTATGTTATGTGAAACTGTTAAGTTTAGGATTGATTACTTATAAAATTTTAAAGACAAGCGTTAGGGCAAAGGAAGCAGTTCTTGAATAGAAACACATCATTTAGCCTAAGCATTGAGCCATCTGACCCTTATATTTGGACTAAGAATTACCAGGAGTGGTCTCCCAGACTTCCGTAGCATTGCTTGAGTGCCCCAGTTAAAAAAAAAAAAAGTTTTAATGAAAACAAATCTTTTTTTTTTTTTTTTGGTTTTTGGGCCACACCCTGTGACGCTCAGGGGTTACTCCTGGCTATGCGCTCAGAAGTTGCTCCTGGCTTCTTGGGGGACCATATGGGCCGCCGGGGGATCGAACCGCGGTCCGTCCTAGGCTAGCGCAGGCAAGGCAGGCACCTTACCTCCAGCGCCACCGCCCGGCCCCATGAAAACAAATCTTAATATGAAAAGTACATTCTATTAAAGTAGAATTTTGTTTCCCTTCAATTAAAATGCTTTATTTTTGATTTAGAGAAATTGCATCACAGTTGATCATGATACATGTGTTTCCAGAGAAGAGAAAGTAAAGTTATTGGAAAAAATGTAAAGAAAAAATAGAAGAGAAAATAAGGAAGAAAAAAAGAAAGACAGAAAGAAAAGAAAAAGTACAGTAGCAAGCACATTTGTGAAAATTATTGTATCACCAATGAAATCATTAATACAGTGGCAGAAGGTTTAGTAAGCTCTTGTTTATACGTTAGGTCTGTTAAATTGGGCTTCTCCTTTAGGAATGACTGCATCAAACAAATGAAGTTGTCCAGAAATTCAAAGCTACAATACTACAAATTTTAGGGGCATATAACCAGCTACCAGGCCTCCTGAAAAAGGCCTGATAGAATATGGTGACTGTATTTGTGGGCATGGTTATAGCTTCCAGACTTTTCTAGAAGAAGGAAGATGGGGAAGGTGCCTACACTTGTTCCCAATAAAGCCCTAGTGATATCAACCCAACAACTGGCATACATGAAGTGTGGTCAGATTGTCCTTCTTGCAGGGAATCAAAGAGGAATAGTGATGAGGCAAGCCAATGGGAAAATGGTGATTCAGCAAGTGTGACTTTGGCAGAGTGGGGGCTTGGCCCATCCTCTCCTCATAAGATGGCCAGCTTTGTGCTGCATTGGCTGGTATAGTCATTATTTTTCATGGCTCAGTTTACATCTCATTTGAGAAAATAGTGAGTCTCTGGAGTTGGCCTGGTTTGAACATGGCAACTGTGTTTGTGGGTGTGATTTCCCCTCTGTTAAAATGTTCATACTATCTTCTTGGACTACTGGTCTTCTCTTAATAAGAAAGTATTTAAGGGTTTTCTTTATCTTATAATCTGGAAACCAAAATCTAGTGTCTTATCAGAATAGTTTCCTGTGCTTCATTGCTCTGTTTTATTTTTTTGTAATGTTCTTGATTATTCTCCATTTTAAAAGATCTAAGTATTGTTACATTTTTTTTACTACCTTGCTTCCCCAAATTTAATCCCAGATGAAATCTCCTAGTCCTACAAAGACTTTGAGATTTCTCAGATCTCTTGAAAAATCCAGAGAACCTGTGCTTCACCTTATAAAGAGATGTTAAAAGATCATTTGATTTACTTGATCTGACAAAATGCATGAGTAACATTGTCATATAAGTAGTGATACATAACCATTCTAGGTCATATTAACTGATCAATTGCGGGGTCCTATAAGCCCCCCAAAGGGGCCCGGCCAGCGGGAATCGGCTGGGAGGCTCTCGGACGTCCGCACCTTTATTCGGCTGGGTCAGAAGAATAACCACACCTGTAAAAAATCTAAGAGAGGTTAATAATAATGACCTTTGGCGATCAGACCGTTCAAAGGTGATCTTTATTGGGGTTCAGCATCTCTTATATAGAGGAGGAGAAATGGGCGGTAAAAGGACGGTGTCAATCATACATTTTGGCGCGAAAGCCCTGAGACAAAGGCAGTAAATCATCTTCCAGAGGGGAGGGAGAAGGGGTGACAATTTTACAATCATTCCCAAATCAGCAGCTTTCAAAGGATTGCCCTAAGACCCTAAAGTGGGGTCTGCAGCTCACTTATCTGGAACTAACAGCAGTTTGTGAAGTGGCAAGTTTTTGTAGCATAGCCATTAACTCCGGAAAGAAGCTAAAGGGAGTCACCTAAATCTGGGGATGGTATTGGGGTGTTTACTTTCTCTCTGGCTTCAAAGAAAATAACCTTCAGCTGCAAAATACCTTTCCTGTTAGCTCAAGGACACACGGCAGAACCTGCACGTAGGCAGCTTTTAGATGAAAAAAGCTGCATAAAGACAGAAGACAGAAAAATTGATCTCTGACAGGACACTGTCTCCAACAATCAATATTAATCTAGAGTCTTTTAGAAGTTGTGTGAAGTTCCTATTGATGTATCAGATCTTCAGTAAAGTATGATTGCTAGCTCTAGATTTGAGGTCCATCCCACAAAAACCATGTGGAGATGAACTGGTGCTGTAGAAAAGCAAAGGAGTTTATTTTAAAATACCAGAATTCTCAGGCTGAACCTCTAGCAGGTGTGACCCTAGGTCCATCTTAGATTCTTGTTTTTACACAATTTTAGAATGGATTAGCTCATTGCGTAGGGGTAAACTGCTTAGTAAAGGAAGAACTTGTGTGTCAGCTAGATAGATTTTATATATTTCACCAGCTAGATAGATTTTATATATTTCACCAGCTAGATAAAATGTAGGCCCACATTCCATTTGAGTGCTGTCAGGTTTCTGGGTGCTAGTCTCTGGGAGCAATTGGATTTTTTTCCCCTCTGCATTTCTTAGTTTATGACCATCCTAGTATGTGTCCATAAAGTTTCTGGATCTGGCTGTTTTTCTAGGCCTAGTCCTGTTAGGGTCCAGAGTAGAAGAAAGAGACAACACAACTGGAATAAAGTTTAATGCTTTCGTTCATCTGCCAAAGAGGCCCCCACACTGGCTAGCCAGGGCCATCCCCCAAAGGAGGATGACCTTGAGTCCTGCCCAAGGTCATGAGGAAGATTATATAGGGAAAGGTTATAGAGATGTTCCACCTTTCTGATGATCCTTAAAATGTTTGGCTATTGTCTAGGGATACCTTCCTACTGCTCCCTTGTCCTTCCCTGATAGGCTACCTGATTTGACCAGGTAGCTTGATGTGTGGTCTATGGAAATAGGCTTGCGGAGACCTAGCATGTGGCTTATACCATGTAGTCTTTACAAAATGGTGTCCCTCCTTGTTCAGAACCTGAGGAGAAGCCTGCCATGTGGCCTTTACAAAATGTCATCTCTTCTTGTTCAGAATTCAGGTCCCAAAAGAGGTCCTGTCCTCTGCAGCTTAAGCCTGTGATGGTAGTCCTTATGTCTAAGTAAGACAGCAATTAATTCTAAACTTACATTTTAGTATTCCCTTCTAACATGATGTTTTCAATCATCAATCTAGTTTGCCTTTCATCAATGACAGATAGCTTTGTTTACTTCAATTTTCTAAGAACATTAAAGTTGATAACCATAAATTAAGCAAAACAAAGGGTAATTATATGAGACATATGAACTGACAAAGGATGGTTATGGTTTTATTTGGTAAAATTCTGTTTTTTTAATAGTGTTTTCCTGATATAAGAAATTCATTTCCCCCCTTTCCAATGTATTTTTATTTTATTTTTTAAAATTTACCCATTTTAAAGTATATAGTAAGTCAGTTCTAGTTAGAATTTTGTGAAAATATCACCACATGCTTGAATCTATAATTCTTTTAATCTTATTCAATAGATACTCTATGCTCATTAAACAATGCATCCCTATTATCAGTCTTTAAAAATCAACATTCAACTTCTATCTATGAAGTTGACTTGATAAGGTACCTTAGATGAATCAATCAGTGTGTGTGTGTGTGTGTGTGTGTGTGTGTGTGTGTGTGTGTGTGTTTAAATTGCTAGAATCAAACCCAGGCCTTCATATGTATTTGTTCTACTGCTCAACTACATTTCTTATGAAAGTATTGCTTTTTTTGGTGACTGGTTATTTAAGTTTGTATAATATTCTTAAGTTTCATTTATGCTATAACATAAAACAAAATTTTTTCCTTTAAAAGTTTAATAATTGGGGCTGGAAAGATAGCATGAGGTAAGGCATTTGCCTTTCATGCAGAAGGATGGTGGTTCAAATCCCGGCATCCCACATGGTCCCCTGTGCCTGCCAGGGGTGATTTCTGAGCATAGAGTCAGAAGTAACCCCTGAGCACTGCAGGGTGTGATCCAAAAACGAAAAGAAAAAGAAAGTTTAATAATTAATTTTTCATTAAATCATATTTTGCTTACCTATTCATCCATTTACGTACACTTTCATATCTTAGTTACTGTGAGTAATGCTGCAATATATAAAGATGTGTCTATTTGAGACCATAATTTTAATTCTTTGGGGTATATGACCAGGAGAAATACTACTAAATCATATGTATTTTGGTTTTTAAGGTTTTGAGTGACTTCCATACTGTTTTCCAAATTAACTGAACCATTTACATTCACACCAACCATGAACTAAGTTTACAGTTTCTCCATATTCTGAACACCTCTTACTTCCTCTGTGTATATGCATATATTAATAATAATCATTTTATTAGGTATGAAGGGGTTCATTTTCTGCTATATTATCTACAACTTCCAGTCATTTGGTAAACTATATCAATCAACCAACTGAGACATTTATAATTTTCCTTTCTGTATGAGCCCTCCAGAATTTTAAAACTGTTACTGATTTATTAGTTTTATAGCATTTTAATTCAACAAGAATCTGCTCTTATAACTGTTCTTCATTGAAATTGAAAGCATTATTTTGGCATGACTTTGACAGGAGTGTCATACTTTAGAATAATATGCATAGAACCAGATGTCATCAGTTTTAAGGAGCTAAAATTGGTATTATGATATTGTGAGAAAAAATAATGGATATCTGGTAATCTGAGGAAAACTAACAGAGATTTATAGGCATAAAAGGAAGTAAAACAAAATGGTAAAGACTTACTGGCATGGAGGCTCTCAAATCACCAGAGCATAGAAACTAAAGCAATAGTTAGTTTATTGAAAAACTTTCTGTTCTCGAAAATCTCATCAGCCTTAACTGCAATTTAGTTTGTGGAAGCCTACTTGCTTGCTTATTCTTTCCTTAGTAGAATGTATAAAAATGGAGTGGACTCTTCAATTGGGGCCAAGAGCTGGAAGCTACCTGAGCTCTTGGTCTGCCAAATAAACTCGTTTCTCTTCCACCTACCTTGGGCTCCAATCTCAATTCCTTGAACTTTCCCTAACAGTATTATAGAGCCAATGTTTACCAAAACCCTTGTAGAAAAACAGGCCTGGTATCTGACTTAAAAGGGTCCTAGACTTTATGTAAATAGGAAGACTACTTCATGGCATACCCAGAAACAAGTAAAGAGAAATTCACTTAAATCTGTAGCTCTGTCAGGAAAAATCTGACGTGAGTTCTCAACATGGTTTTCTAGCTTGAGAGACTTTTAAAAGTCAAATCCAAAATTTCCTGTGAAAAACTCAGAAGAGCAAACTGAAAGAAATTGAAAGAACAAAGTCTATGTAGGGTCAGAAAGACAGTTCAAGAGGTAAAGCTAGTACATACATGCCCGGAATATCTAAGATTCAGTCCTCAGCCAGCTCCCACCCCAGGCGCCCCTGAGTGGCCTGAGATTACTGGTCCATGCCAGGACAATTCTACTGACTGGTACCAGGTTCATGAACACTGCTAAGTGTAATCCTTATTTTTTAAAACAGCCTATGAGGTTGGAGAGATAGTACAAGGATTGGGGGGGGGGGGCAGGTTTGTCTGTGTGTTGCCTATCCCATTGTATTCCCCATTACAGCATATGGTCCTCTGAGCAACTCTAAGAATGTCCCCTAAACAGAGTTATAAGTGGATCCTGAAAAAAACCAGAGTTTCTCTCTGTAAAATTAAACAGAAATACTGGACCAGAGCAATAGTGCAGTGGTAGGGCATTTGCCTTGCATGTAGCTGACCCAGGACAGAACTCGAATCAATCCCCCAGCATCCCATATGGTTCCCCAAGCCAGGAGCGATTTCAGAGCGCATAGCCCAGGAGTAACCCCTGAGTGTTACCGGGTGTGATCCAAACCCCCCTCAAATTAAATAGAAATGATAACTAAATGAAAATAAAGGGCCTTTGTGGTCAATCATACTTTTCCTGCAATTAAGTATATAATCATCCCAAATCAGAACAAACTTATTGTATAAATAAAAAAGCAAGATAAATTACTTTGGAGATAATAATTATGTTTCATTAAAATCCCATACATCCTGTGGGTTGTATCTTTTTATATATATATTTTATTTAAACACCTTGATTACATACATGATTGTGTTTGGGTTTCAGTCATGTGAAGAACACCACCCATCACCAGTTCAACGTTCCCATCACCAATGTCCCAAATCTCCCTCCTCCCCACCCGACCCCCACCTGTACTCTAAACAGGCTTTCCATTTCCCTCATACATTCTCATTATTAGGACAGTTCAAAATGTAGCTATTTCTCTAACTAAACTCATCACTCTTTGTGGTGAGCTTCCTGAGGTGAGCTGTAACTTCCAGCTCTTTTCTCTTTTGTGTCTGAAAATTATTATTGCAAGAATGTCTTTCATTTTTCTTAAAACCCATAGATGAGTGAGACAATTCTGCGTTTCTCTCTCTCTCTCTCTCTCTCTCTCTCTCTCTCTCTCTCTCTCTCTCTCTCTCTCTCTCTGACTTATTTCACTCAGCATAATAGATTCCATGTACATCCATGTATAGGAAAATTTCATGACTTCATCTTAAGCAACTTTTTAATCCTAACTGAAGTTTCAATTCATACTATATCCTCCATAATACTCCAAACTATCATTATCATTTTCTCCCTTCTTCCTGCTTGTCATTATCAGAACAAAACTTTACCTTTTCCCCAGAAACTACAAGCTGAAACAGAATGCCTTGATACAAACTTTCAGATCAAAGGAATATCCAGTGTGAGTAATCTTTAAACTTCTGAGGCCACTGGACCTCTGAGACCTAATGCTATGTGCCAAGGGGAAAATCAGATTGTCACTATTTGTCTTTCACCAACAAACAGTGCTTCTAGGCCTGGGAAATAGTACATAGTACAAGGTATTTGCCTTGCATGCAGTTGGCCCTGGTTCCATCCCTAGTGTCAAATATGGTCCCCTAATACCACCAAGAATTATCCTATGCAAAAACCAAAAGTAAGCATGAGGTATTGTCCAAATACTACCCCAGTAAAAAATTAAATAATTTTTAACTATTAAGCTAATAAAATTTGTTTTATTAGAAACTAATTTAATTAGTTTATTAGAAATTAATAAAATTTCAAACTCAACATCTGTAAACAACCTTCTTCAACTGCCCCTGGGACTACCAAAATGAGTTTTTCATTTACTAGCCTTGTCTTTCTTTTATCTTTTTTTTTTAAATATAATTTTTATTTTGATCATAGTGGCTTACATATTGTTGACAATAATATTTTAGGTAAATATTTACATAAAGTCAGGGGGAATTCCCATCACCAAATTGTCCTCCTTACACCTCTGTTTTTGTCCTATCTCCCATATCCTCTTCCCTCACCCCCAGGGCTGCTAGAATATGTGGTCCCCTATGTAGCTATCCTACTACATAGTAGTCTTGCACCTGTTTGTTCTAGGTGCCTCCCTTATTTCCCCCTCTAATTGGGAGGCACCTGGGGTAAAAGTCTAATACTCCGAAAGTGGGTGGAATCCTTCTAGAGACTCTCATCATCGATTTGAGAGGTGAAGGAGAAAAAGGAGGTAAAACACTCCATCAGTACAAAAAGAAGTGTTCAATATCCAATGAGAACTCCAACAATAACGATAAGCACCACAAAAAAAAAAAAAGCCATGGTCTTGAGATAAGAAACATGGCATAGCACATAAAGAAAGAAAAGAAAAGAAGAGAAAAAAAGAGGTATAACTAGGGACAACAGCTTCAATAACCACACCCAAACAGAGAAATCGACCAAACATAGATAGGTAAGTAAAAATAATAATAATAATAATAATAATAATAATAATAAATGAAGGTAAAAAATAATATATAGAAAATAAACAATGTTTTGTGCTTTTTTTTTTCTCCCCCCTGCCCTGGCACAGTAAATATTGGGGTCATTCGAAAAAGATTCGTCCAGCCTTGAATCCTGGATCCCAGACATAGAAACGGCACAGTTCTCCACGACAGCTGCAGGAAACAAATCCCATCCAGGACAGCCTTAATACTGTGGGGTCACCAACAAGTGCCAGCTCTAATATGATATCCTGACAACGAGGAAAATGGGAACAACTTGACCTAAGAGCAGGTTATCCTACTTTACCAGCTAACAATAAGACAAAATCAGAAGATTTGTCACCCTTTGGTAGATCCAAAAGCCAAGATCGCGATTTACAGATGACTGGCTGCTAGAACCATGACCAGACAGTATACATCTTGGGGCCAATAAAAAAGCCCTAGTCTAGGGTTTGAACTACGACCTGCACAATAACCATGATCCCCAGTTCCAAAGGTCTAGCAGAGACCATTGTAACGGAATGTGGCTTCTGGAAGCACAAAGAAAAACGCTATCCTAGGTGCCATCCTAGGTACAGTGCAAAGACCAAGACCACCAACCACAGAAGATGGATTAAAATGACACTGAGAGAATAGAACTTCTGAATCACAAAGACTGACTTCATCATAAATCCCAACCCTGGATCTGTGCAGATACTGAGATCTCTAGACACAGAGGTCTGATTGTACTACCCAGGACAGAACAGAAGTCTTCCAAACACGACAAAAGCACCACCGGCAGAGCAAATGATCCTGAACGGAATCTATAGTTAATCCCATGACAATATACTCCAAGGATGGAGAAACCCCATAACTCTTAGGTCTTTCTTTTATCTTAATAGAAACTGCTCATTGCATGCCTGGCTGTGATTTGACTTCTCCAGCATCCAGAAAATATCCTCAACCACTAAGATGCTGTCAATTACTTATGAAAACAAAAGGTAAGCCAACAACAACAATAAAAATAAATAAATACATAAATAAATAAAAGAAAAAGAATATTCCAGAAACATGAAAGGCACTGTCTATGATTCTTTGCCTGGATTAACTTTTTTGGTATTTTCTTTTTGTTTTTTTGGTTTAGGGGCCACACCCATCAGCACTCAGGGGAGTTACTCCTGGCTCTGCGCTCAGAAATCGCTCCTAGCAGGCTCGGGGACCATATGAGATGCTGGGATTCGAACCACCATCCTTTTGCATGCAAGGCAAATGCCTTATCTCCATGCTACCTCTCCGCCCCCCCCTTTTTTTTTTGGTAATTTTTAAATATTTTTAATTGATTTGCCATGAGATTTATACTTACAAAGTTGTTCATGATTGAATTTCAGTCATACAATGTACAATATCTTTTACCAGTGCATATTTCCTGCTACCAATGTTCCCAATTTCCCTCTCATTTTCCCCACTACCTGACTACATCTATAGCAGACATTCTCTCTCTCTTTCTCTCTCCTCTTTCTTCTCTCTTTCTTCTCTCTCTTCTCTCTCTCTCTCGCTCTCTCTCTCTCTCTCTTTCTCTTTCTCTTTATTCTTATTTTTGTTTTTGCTTTTTCGGGTCACACCCTGCAGCACTCAAGGATTACTCCTGGCTCTGCTCTCAGAAATCGTTCCTGGCAGGCTCGGGGTACCATATGGGATGCCGGGATTTGAACTATCGTCCTGCATGCAAGGCAAATGCCCTACCTCCATGCTATATCTCTGGCCCACACCTCTCTCTCTTTTTAGACACATGAGTTTGCAAATATTGCTACTGAAGGGGTATCATACATATAAGAATCTTGGGAATAAATATACCGTAAGGATCCAGAAACACAATGCATACAAGCCATCTACACTCCTCTGTTTATTGCAGAACTATTCACAATTGCCAGGCTGTGGAAACAACCTAAGTGCTTGAGAAAAGATAAGTGGATAAAGAAACTGCGGTACATCTACACAATGGAATACTGCACAATTGTTAGGAAAAGTAGAGTCATAAAATTTTCTTATTCATTGATAGATATGGACAGTATTGTGTTAAGTAAAACGAGGCAGAGAGAGCTAGACATAGGAAAATCACATATATATATTTTTATATAATTACATATAAAAGATAATATGGTAATAAATTCCAAAGACAAAAGGGAAGAGGACCAGGAGGACCAACCCATGGTAGGATGCTTACACATATAGTGGAGGAGTGCAGTTAGGGCAGAGAAGGGACTACTATGATAATAATGGCTAGCTAAAATGTAGGCAGGCCGATAAACCTTTCCCTAGCTCTTGCTTTTTCTTTTTTTTATATAAAATCCAGTTTGGGCAAGAACTCTACAAAATTTGTTTTCCACCCTCCATATCAGATCACTCTTGATACCCAGATATCAGGTTCCACATCCTCTATCTTCCCCATGGTATCTCCTCACATTGGTTTGACTTAATCAACAGTTCTTGAACTAGATTAGTCTCTTTATCTCTAGGTTAGTCTCTTTATCTCTGATGTTCGCTTTTAGTATCTCCATCACTGCTCTCCACCATTTACTCCTGGGCTTTAAATTCTCACTTGCTCTGCTGCATTCAGACAAAATCAATCTCTGCTGCTCGTTGCAATAGTACCTATCATGCTGGAGATCTTCCTCTTGCTGTGCTATGTCTATCTTGCCATGAGTGTTGTTAAATACTTAGAATAAATCGCATCTCTCCTGAATATTTGTGTTAATGTCAAGTGCTTTGATCTTTCCACCCTTGAGTCTATTGACAGAAAATCTGTTTGCTTTCTTTACCCCTCAGCACCCATACTCCAACTTTCTCACTTCAGAATCTGCTTACCAAGAATTGTTTAACTTAGCATCTTCTTTAACCACAATTTCCTCTAGTTCCTAGTCTCTTATCCTATTCTCTTATACCACCACCACCATCTCATTTCCACCCCAGCAAACTCTCAGCAGCTTGGAACCATCTTTTTTCTATTAACAAGTTTAATGGGCCAGAGAGATAGCATACTGTTAGGACATTTGCCTTGCATGCAGCTGATCTTGGACAGACAGTGGTTCGAATCCCAGTATCACCATACGGTCCCCCGTGCCGCCAGGAGTGATTTCTGAGTGCAGAGCCAGGTACTAACCCCTGAACAGCGCTGGGTGTGACCCAACAATCCCATCCCCAAAACAAACAAAACAAAAAACAATTTTGTTATCTTTGTTCCTTCTCCTATCAGGATACGCAGTCACCACCAATATACTCAATTCCCTCTAGTCAATATACTCTACCCACAGAAAGATCTCCTGACATCTTTCCTCAAAAGAACTTCATCCCTGACTTGAATCAAGCAATTCTACTGTGTTTTCTGCCTCACATACCAGAGAAATTCAATTCACTCAGTGTGAGGACACCACAAAGACATGACCTCCAGACTCAGCTGGATCTGTAATTAGAAACCATATGATGTGACCTAGTCCTGGCTCTGTCCTTCCAGGCCATAATTAGTTCTCTACAAACCTGGTTCTCTTTCTACTTAGTGGGAATCCATAAAGCAGATGTTTCTGGTGGTTCTGAGAGGGTCAGAACTGACACAGAGCACCCTTTGGTGAATGTTAACATATTGTGTTTGCTATTCTCAATTGCCCTTGTACATAGGATCAAGGGGTAGTTTTTCTGAAAGGCCTCATGGCAATTTCTAGCTTTTCTCATTCTTCAGCTTCTTGCCCTGACTCTTCCATAATCATTTATCCTTCCTGGAGGTCAGTATTCGAGTTCACTGACAGCCAGCAAAAGGCTACTTCTGTTGACCTACGTGCCTTCAAGGACTGAGAATGTTTCCCCAGTTGATGACCAGGAAGGAACTGGCTGAAACTGATGATCCAAGGGACTTTTATTCCTTCTAATCATGTTTATATAGCACCCAAAGAGAAAGGGACTGGGATATCTGAAAGGTCAGAGGGCATAGCCTGGGGAGCTGTTAAAGTCCAGAACTCAGGACCTGCCACCCAAAAGACCACCAGAAAGACAGATAGTAACGTAAATACAAGGAAGTTTATTCCAGCATGCTGGGGTCCAACATCTCCTAAGAAATGAGGACCTTGAGAATGGCTCATATGTCAAATTTAAAGGGGAACCTAAGCCAGATCCAGGGTCTAGTGTCATCTGGCTATCTGTCCGTTGCTACAGATCCCAAGATGTGGTTGTCATCTGGCCATCTGTCAGCTGCTATTTAGCCTTCTATGGGTATAATGCCTGTCAATTTACTCCTAGAGTCTGGTTCCAGTAATTTGCTGTTCTCTGGGCTGAGTCTTTCTACCTTAAAATTGCAGCCTGTCTGGCCGGAGAGATAGCATGGAGGTAAGGCGTTTGCCTTGCATGCAGAAGGTCGGTGGTTCGAATCCCGCCATCCCATATGGTCCCCTGAGCCTGCAAGGAGCGAGGAGTAACCCCTGAGTGCTGCCAGGTGTGACCCCCCAAAAAAAACAAACAAAAATAACTGCAGCCTGTCATGGCAGGACTTAGGCTCACAGCATAAACCAAAGCCAGGTCTACAGCAGTTAACTTCCTTAAGCAAGCAGAGTACAGAAGCCAAAACACTATTATCTCTAAGCAAAGGCACACCACATTCTGACATCAACATTTAGGTTACCCAAGCTCTTGGTGAGGAGGAGGAACAGTCCAAGGTCAAGCCCAGTTAGGAATCATGGGGTATAGAACCCCACTTTATGCTGTCTGTTCCCATCCCAAGTGGTTAGGCAACATTGTCACATAGGGCATCCTATAGATGAGCACCCTAGAAAGCTTCAGACTTAATTTTCATTTGCTTTTATCTGTATTCCTCCCTGCGCATCCGTCACTCCATCTTCTGAATTTATCTTTCTCCTTCCACTTCAGATTTTAGCCTGCCCAAATATCCCCAGTTGGCATCTGAAACTCTCACATTTCTCTCATTCCTTCAGTCTCAATGATGGTTCCTCGTTCCTCAGAACTGGAAGCAGTTTCAGCATCTTCTACTAAGAAGGCAAACACCTGGAGGGAAGTCTACTCTCAGAGTTAGTGGCTCTTCCTAGTTCCCTTTTGTTGTGGGTGACACCTATAGGGAGGATGGAGAGAAGAGAGGTGGTAACTTAGAGAAGAGAGTTTGTTGCTGTCCTCTCTATCCATGGCAGTCACTGGTCAAGTGGAATATTAGGATTGTTTAAAGTGTAGTAAGTAAAAAGATAGAAGAGGCCTGTTAATGAGATTTTTGGGGTAATAATAAAACTAAGAAGTTGCCTGGCCCTGAAGTGGTTCAAAGAGAGAAAGATCCCATTCCTTTGAGATGCAAATGCTTCCTGAGTTTTAGAGTTGGAGAAAATGAGATGTCACCCAGATGCAGAAATGGAGGCACCATTCAGAGAAGGGTGAATCATCTCTGACATTATAAGTTCCAGGAGAATTTTTAACTCCTATTAAGAAAGTAAAAGAAATCTCTAGAGTTTGAAACTTTTTTCTTGTGGTAATACCCACATTAACTTTTTTTTTTTTAATTACAGAGAATTCCCAGTCAAGATGATTTGGAGAAAATATATACTGTCTCCTCAAAACCATTCTAGGCCTTTTCCCCTTTGGAGAAATTTATGGACTGTCTTAAACATGCATCTCTCTGTTTGTCTTTTGGATTATCATGAACATGCATCTTTTTCTTTTTCTCCATTACATTTCTTTCAGTAAATTTCCTTAAATTAAACTATTTTTACTTTGTTATTTTGACTCCTCCTGAAATTCTTTTCTTTTCTTTTAAATATATTTTTATTTAAGTAACATGATCATATTTGGGTTACAGTCATAACCAGAACACCCCCCTTCACCAGTGTAGCATTACCCCCTCCCCCTTCCCATCCCCTGTCTGTATTCGAGACAGGCATTCTACTACAGTTATTTGTTTTTAAGTAAGTTGTATTTTTTTTTCCTTAAAGGATAAGAGTAAAAAAATATAGTAAAAGTGTGATAGTGGGAATCGCCATTGTTTGCATAGGTCCAGAAAAATGGGAAAATGGGAAAAAACTCCTTGACCTGATTACAAAAAGGCCTCACCCTAGAAGTTTATTGGCATAAGACCGACTCTGGGTTCCAGGCATACCAGTTCGTCCAACTCCAGTCATTCTCAAGGTCCCGGTGAAACTTTTTCACACTTTAGTTATTGTTGGTATCAGATTCTTATATTTAAAGACTCTGGATTCTTTGCATTTCCTTCATCGATGTCAGGCTGATGTGGAGCATCCTCTAGTTTCAGCATACCATTAAATGCACAGTGATCTGCCCTGCATGCAGACTGTTGCTGAGTCGTCTGGGTGTTGGGAGCACTCTTTGGAGTAAGTCAATGCCTGGTAGAGGCTTGGATCCTAGTAATGTTAAAGACAATTGTGGTTGTTTCCATAGATGGTATCCATTGTTCAGGTGTGTGTGAGCGATGCCCATTCTTCTGAGGCCTGAGCCAAATCATTATGCCAATGTTCAGGGTAAAAGGCCTAATTACATTACCAAATTTGTGTTCCCATCTCTATTAGATAAGAACTTGTTTGCATATGTATTATTTTCCCATTTTAATGTGCCTATGCAAAAGAGAAGCAATGCCACAAGATATCGTTGGTGCATCTGAGGGCCGACGAATAAAGTCCAAAATTCCCCATAACTTGGTACAAACATGAAATCTATATAGCGATACTCTTCTACCAGTATTGCTTATAAAATATATCTCAAAGGGGGAAAATGGTGCGGAGGCTAGTGCCCCCGCCTGGAACATTATAAGAAATATATGGATATCATTGTGTTTCATCTGCTTGTCATTATCTGAACACTGCCCAGGCACTCTTTTTTTTTCCTTTACTCCCTCACTCCCATCTCTTGTTACCCCACATTTAACCATTTTCTGTACTAATGATTTTTGTTTTGGTCAAGGTAGATTACATATCTTTCACAGTAATTTTTGTGTGGAGTCTGAAGCTTCAGCAGGCAACGCGTCATGACAAGGTTCCATGCTGTCGGTTTTTGGCCAAGATAAGTTAAAGATGCAGCCTCGGCAGCCCCCCACAGCCTTCTCTCTCCTTCCTCTCTGTCCCCAGGGTTATTCCTGGACAACTGCTCAGGGTCCCAGCAATTGGTTTCCAGTGAGGTGCAATTTAAAAGAGACCCCAGGCTTCCTTGTTTCTGTAAGGGGCTGGGAAGGGACTGCTGAACTTTTTTTTTTTTTTTTTGGTTTTTGGGCCACACCCGGCGATGCTCAGGGGTTACTCCTGGCTGTCTGCTCAGAAATAGCTCCTGGCAGGCACGGGGGACCATATGGGACACCGGGATTCGAACCAACCACCTTTGGTTCTGCATCGGCTGCTTGCAAGGCAAACGCCCTGTGCTATCTCTCCGGGCCCGGGACTGCTGAACTTTCAACTTCCAGCAATTAGAAAGCAAAAGCCTCTCGGGGAGTCAGAAGCTTCAGCAGGCAAAAAGGGGAGGACATGGCTCCACGCTCTTTTCACTTGTCCAATCACAGACCAAAGTGCCCCCTCCCTCTTGACTATTTCTAAAACATAAAAGGGTCACATGTATCTCCTTTGTATATCTCAGATATATTCCCTTAACATCTATAACTCTTGTCGAATATCCTCATATAGTGACAATTTTGCCCACTGAAATTCTTTTCTATGAGGGAAGAAGTTCCTGGTATGCCCATGCCATGGTGAGGATTGACTTTTTTTTCCTGCAAAGAGCAATTTTTCACCCCAGCCTCAGCCTGTGGTGGGGACTGTTCACACAGTGGACTCAGGCATGGCTTAAAAACTGCCTCATAGGGCTGATGGGATGAGAGATAATCCAAAAGGCCCAAAGCTAGCCAGACCACCCTATATATTTCTTGCCAGTTGGTAACACAAAGACCCAGTTTTCCTATAAACACACACACACACACACACACACACACACACACACACACACACACACACACACACACACACAATGAGCTATACTTAGTCCTAAATTAGTAAGTAAATCTCTCCCTGCTCCAAATTGGAGATTATCTTTTCTTTTCCTTTTGATGCTAGTGGGGGTCCCCAGGTGACTTATGTAAAGTGGGGAGAAGATAGGCTGTAGTCTCCAGAAAGAAATCTATTCTCTCTCCACTTCTTCCACCCTGGGAATGGTTGACAAGACAGAAGAACGTGATCTTCTCTCTTTGCAGAAAAGGAAAGTCAATCCTAGACCTTGCTCATGCCTTTTAGGTCTCAGAAAAAAATTTCAAGAGGAAAGAAGTAGTGAAATGAAAATAGGTTTTTCTTAGAACTTCAGAGAAAAAAAAAAGGAAGAGGAAATGAAAGGAAGTAACAGTATTCAAGGGGGTGTGGGCTTCTACAAAAGCCCCAGAACACAACTCAGCATTAGAATATGAAAGTACACATCTTGATGGCATAAGCTCTAGCACTATGTACCCAGGCAAATTATGCATGCAGGAGTGACACATGGGCCCAGAGATCATACATGCACATCTTTTTTGTTCCATGTTGGTTTTTATAGAATTTTTTCCCCAACCTCCGGCAAAATGGGGCTTTCTACCTAGTTAAGGGTCCATTGCTAGGGTAGTTTCAAGGGGTAAGAGTTGAGGGCAATTGATGAAAGTCTGATGTTCATTCCCTGGCCTTTTTTTCCTGCTGAAGTTTTTCTCATATGGGGGAATCCAGACTTCTTTGAGCCTCCAGTGGCACCAGGTAATTGTCTTATAAGGCCATGGTCACTGTGTCCATAAGAGGGATCCTGGCAGTAATGGTTTTAGTATTAAAAGCCAGGGACAAAGAATTTCTTCAAATCCCATCTCTTGGTTTTCTTATACCTCAAGAACTTCTGTTATACCCCAGAACACATTGCCATGAGTGTTGGGGGAAGGAGGCTGTGGAATTCCCTATCTACCTGCCTGCTTCACCTTCTACTTTCCAATGAGTCTTTCTATTTACAACTCTGAGCATCTTTATCACTCAATATTTTCACTCCTAAAAAATGTTGAAGAACCTGGGGACCATAGATAACCACAGAGAGGCACTGTCACTGCTCCTGTATCAACATCTCTTAAGTCAACTACAACTCTTGGGGAGATAGCCTGGAATCAGGTGATCTGCAACAGGATACATGAACTACACATGGTGGACCTCACCTCTGGTTAAAGTTAACTCTCCTTCCCACCAGCAACAAAAGTCTGCTATGACATAGATATTAAAGTTCCACCAGCCTATATGGCAATCATCAAACTGCACCTGAAATCCACAGGATCATTAGGAAATGATCCCAGTCACCCAGAAAGCAGTGAACTCAGGCTGGAGTGAAGACTTGCACTTGGCAGGAAAAGGACAGTCAGTTTTAACTTCTGACCAGACTTTCCAGGAATGTCATCTTCCCTTGAAGAAAACAAACAAACAAAAAATCAACTTCAGTAGGAAAGGAATAGTGAAGTAAGATGTGTTTAGTTGGGAAAATGGGAAGATAAAGAGCATCATCATCAAGAGCGAGGCTTCATCAGAGGCTGAGAGAGCCAAATATATGTCCCAGATAGACCTGCAGTAAAGGCCCGAGTGGAAAAATACATGCCAGGAAGTACTTATCTCAGGCCAAGATGCCATTTCCTCTGAACAGGGAAACACTGTAAAAAACATACATGGGGCCAAGTTGGTCCCTGGCATCCCATATTGTCCCCAGAGTGGCATCAGGAATGATTCTGTTGGATCCTGAGTTCTGAACAAGGAAGGGTGGCATTTTGTAAAGGCCACATGGCTGGCTTCTTCTCAGGTTTTGAACAGGGAGAGACGCCATTTTGTAAGAACCACAAGGTGCAGGTCTTCACGAGTCTGTTTCCATAGACACTGCCCCAAGCTACTTGGCCATACCAGGTAGCCTATCAGGGAAGGACAAGGGAGCAGTAGGAAGGTACCCCTAAACAATAGCCAATCATTTTAAAGATTATCAGAAAGCTGGAATCTCCCTGTATTCTTTCCTTATATAATCTTCCTCATAAACCTTGGGTGAGGTTCATCTCCTTTGGGAGATGACCCTGGCTGGCCAGTGTGGGAGCCTTTTTTGGCAGATAGTTTATTCCAGTTGTGTGGTCTTGTCCTTTGATTCCAGACCCTAGTAATTCTTTAGGGCAGAGTGAAAAGTAAGCCCTGAGCATTGCCCACTGTGGACTCCAAACAATAAATAAATAAATAAATAAATAAATAAATAAATAAATTTTAAAATATACTATCTCTCTGGCACTTTATTGAGTAATATCCATATGTATTCATAAAATTTTGTATTATTTCTACTCTTGACTATTGTAAAAAATACTGCTATCAACACTGGAATACAAATATCTGTTTTATTTCCTATTTTCAATATCCTGTGGGATATATATCCGGAAGAGAAATTGCTAAATAATATAGAAATTCCACTTAAAATTTTTTGTAGAAATTTCTATACTGTTTTTGGTCATTTTCACACCGTTTATCATTCCATAAACAGACTACAGAAATCTAAATTCTCCTTATCTTCATCAACACCTCTGTTTTGTTTGCTTATCTGATTAATGGGTGTGAGTTGCCATCTCTAAAGCACATGATTTACATTTCCTTAATAGTCACATTGAGCATTGTTTTCATATGCCTAGTATTCATTTATCTTCTTTAGAAAAATGTCTCTTCAGGGCCCGGAGAGATAGTACAGTGGCATTTGCCTTGCAAGCCGATCCAGGACCAAAGGTGGTTGGTTCGAATCTGGTGTCACATAGGGTCCCCCGTGCCTGCCAGGAGCTATTTCTGAGCAGACAGCCAGGAGTCACCCCTGAGCACCGCCGGGTGTGACCCAAAAACCAAAAAAAAAAAAAAAAAAAGAAAAAGAAAAAGAAAAATGTCTCTTCAAATCCTTTGCCTATTCATGTTTCAAATTGATTTTGTTTTTAAGTTTTAGTTCTCTATATAATTTGAATATAATCTTAATTGGATCTGAGTTATGTTTTTTCTTATGTGAATTGCACTTTTGCTTTGCTGATAATGTTCTCTAATGAAGAGAAGTTTTATTTTTTAATTTTGAAGAAAATTTTTATAGGTAAGTATTTTTTTTTAATTTAAACACCGTGGTTACAAATTTGTTCATAATACAGTTTTTTTCCCCACAGATAAAGTTGTTCATGATTGAGTTATAGCAGTACAAGGTACACAACAACCTTTACCAGTACACATTTCCTGCCACCAAGGTCAGCAATTTCCTCCCTGATGCCCTCTTCCCTCCCACCCACCCTTCCCCTTGTACTTTCTGGGTCAGGCATTCTCTCTCTCTCTCTCTCTCTCTCTCTCTCTCTCTCTCTCTCTCTCTCTCCTTTGTTGACACTGGTTTGCATTACTGTTAATGAAGGGGTGCTAGTAGTAGTAGTAGTAGGCCCTTGTCTACTCAAACGGCATTCACCACTCTTTGTGGGAAGCTTCCTACCATGGACAAAAGTTTTAAATTTTGATGAAGTCAGGTTTGTCATATTTAATAAATCTCTGTCAGTCCAATGCTAGGAAAATTTTCCTTCTGTTTTCTTGTAAGAATTTTATAGCATAGTCTCTTTCTTTGGGGGGGGGGTGAATTGGACTACACCTGGTAGTGCTCAATATTACTCCTGACTGCACTCAGAAATTACTTCTGGTAGCTCTCAGAGGACCATATGGGATGCAGAGAATCAAACTGGGCTCAGCTGAGTACAAGGTGAACACCCTACTCACCATACTATCATTCTGGTCCCTTATAGCTAGTCTTAGCTTATAAATAGAAGCTCTTGGTTCATTTTTGAGGGCATTTTATTTTTGAATTTTTATAGTTGGTGTAAGATTAAAGCCTAATTTCATTCCCTTGTGTGAAAATAATCATTTTCCAACTGCAATGCTTTGAAATAAACTATCTTTTCTGCACTAAAGTGTTAAGTTGCTACAATTGCCATAAAAACTTACCAAAGATCTGAAAGTCCAAGAACTCAGTTTCTTGGTGGGCTCTTCTATATATGCACCTATGTACCTGTGTATACATCTCTTCCATTCTTTCTCTGTACTATATACTGCTTTATATATATGTATGTATGTATGTATATATATATATATATATATATATATATATATATATATATATATATACCGTATTTTGTGGCGTATAAGACGACTTTTGAAACAAAAAGTCAACCAAAAATCGGGGGTAGTCTTATACGCCAAATATATCCCGAAAAATGTTTCAATATGCCGCTAAACGAAAATTGTCTGAATATTGCCACAAAACGAATTTTCCAACTCGATCCTGCACCAATCACTGCAAGGCTGCTCGGACCGCCTCTCTAACTCAGCCAATCCAAGCAGGCTTTTGATGCATGCAAATTAGACAATGTTCTGGACCCGAATCTACACTGTCAAAAGCCTGCTCAGATTGGCCAGAGTCAGAGAGGAAGTCTATTACAGCATAACCTTTGAACCTTTGGTTGTTGTGATTGGCTCACTGTGGTACATACAGTTGCAGCACAGGAACGTTTGTCTGATACAGCGAATATAGGCCTAAACCTATGTTATAACTGCAAAATTAGGGGGTCTTCTTATACGCCCAGTCTTCTTATACGCCGGCAAATACTGGCAGTGTCCAGGGTTTATGTGATAGATACAAAGCATTCTCTTCCTCCAGTTAAGCCATCTTTCCAGTCCTGCATAATAAAAATATTTGCATGCTTTGTTCAGTTTTTTTTTCTTTCTTTCCTTTGCTTTATATTATTATTTTTTTAGATTTTGGTTTGGAGACCACAACCTTCTTTGCTTCTTTGCTTATTTCCTTGCTCTGTGTTCAGGGATTACTGCAGGTGGTGCTCAGGGTGGTATTAGAGATCAAAGCTAGTGCGTAAGGCAAGCAAGCACCTTACTTGCTGTGCTACTATTTAGGCCCCAGATTTTCTTTTTTATGAGAACATACCCATTTTATTGAGGTTACAAATATTTTAAGAGTGGGAGAATAATTTTGGGATCATACCAGTATTACACAATATTTTAATTATAATTGCTTATCATAGTTTCATAAAATCTTTTTATATCTACTATACCAAAAATAATTTCTGATTTTAATTATTTGAGTCTTTTACCCTATTTTTAATCAATCTTTATCAATGACCATCATTTTGGCTGATCTCTTTTTTTTGATAACTAAATAGTTGATGAGGATAGCTTTCAAAAATTGTTATATTCATTTTTTTATATTTTTTCTTTATTTAAACATCTTGATTACAAATATGATTGTGATTAGGTTTCAGTCATGTAAAGAACACCCCCTTCACCAGTGCAACATTCTCACTACCAATGTCCCAAATCTCCCTCCTCCCCACCCCACCCCCACCTGTACTCCAGACAGGCTTTCCAGTTCCCTCATTCATTCACATGATTATGGTAGTTCTCTGTGTAGTTATTTCTATAACTTCACTCACCACTCTTTCTGGTGAGCTTCATGAAGTGAGCTGGAAGGTCCAGACCTCCTCTCATTGTCTCTGAGGATTGTTGCAAAAATGACTTTTATTTTTCTTAAAACCTATAGATGAGTGAGACTATTCTGCATCTCTCTCTCTCCCTCTGACTTATTTCACTCAGCATGATAGATTCCATGTACATCCATGTATAGGAAAATTTCATGACTTCATCTCTCCTGACGACTGCATAATATTCCATTGTGTATATGTACCACAGTTTCTTTAGCCATTCGTCTGTTGAAGGGTATCTTGGTTGTTTCCAGAGCCTGGCTATTGTGAATAGTGCTGCAATAAATATAGGTGTAAGGAAGGGGTTTTTGTGTTGTATTCCTGTGTTCTTAGGGTATATTCCTGGGAGTGGAATAGCTGGGTCGAATGGGAGCTCAATTTCCAGATTTTGGAGGAAACTCCATATCACTTTCCATAGAGGTTGGACTAGACGACATTCCCACCAGCAGTGGATAAGAGTTCCTTTCTCTCCACATCCCCACCAGCACTGATTGTTCTCATTCTTTGTGATGTATGCCAATCACTGTGGTGTGAGATGGTATCTCATCATTGTTTTGATTTGCATCTCCCTGATGATTAGTGATGAGGAGCATTTTTTTCATGTGCCTTCTGGCCATTTGTATTTCTTTTTTATCAAAATGTCTATTCATTTCTTCTTCCCATTTTTTGATGGGATTAGATGTTTTTTTCTTGTAAAGTTCTGTCAGTGCCCTGTATATTTTGGATATTAGCCCCTTATCTGATGGGTGTTGGGTGAATAGTTTCTCCCACACAGTGGGTGGCTCTTGTATCCTGGGCACTATTTCTTTTGAGGTGCAGAAGCTTCTCAGCTTAATGTATTCCCATCTGTTGATTTCTGCTTCCACTTGTTTGGAAAGTGCAGTTTCCTCCTTGAAGATGCCTTTAGTCTCAATGTCATGGAGTGTTTTACCAACATGTTGTTCTATATACCTTACGGTATCAGGTTTGATATCAAGGTCTTTAATACATTTGGATTTTAACTTCATACATGATGTTAACTGGGGGTCTATGTTCGCTTTTTTGCAAGTGGCTAACCAGTTCTGCCAGCACCACTTGTTGAAGAGATTTTCCCTGCTCCACTTAGGATTTCTTGCTCCTTTCTCAAAAATTAGGTGATTGTATGTCTGGGGAACATTGTCTGAGAACTCAAGCCTATTCCACTGATCTGAGGGTCTGTCTTTATTCCAATACTATGCTGTTTTGATAACTATTGCTTTATAGTAGAGTTTAAAGTTGAGGAAAGCAATGCCTTTCATACTCCTTTTCCCTAGGAGTGCTTTAGCTATTCGAGGGTGTTCCAGATGAACTTCATAAGTGTTTGATCCACTTCTTTGAAGAATGTCATGGGTATTTTTAGGGGATAGCATTAAATCTGTATAATGCTTTGGGGAGTATTGCCATTTTAATGATGTTAATCCTGCCAATCCATGAGCAGGGTATGTGTTTCCATTTCCATGTGTCCTCTCTTATTTCTTGGAGCAGGGCATTATAGTTTTCTTTGTATAGGTCCTTCACATCTTTGGTCAAGTTGACTCCAAGGTATTTGAGTTGTGTGGCACTAATGTAAATGGGATTGCCTTCTTGACGTCCATCTCTTCCCTATCATTATTGGTGTATAAAAAGGCCATTGATTTTTGTGTGTTAATTTTGTAGCCTTGCTATATGAGTTTTTGTTTCTAGAAACTTTTTGGTAGAGTCTTTAGGGTTTTCTAAGTAGAGTATCATGTCATCTGCAAACAATGAGAGCTTTACTTCTTCCTTTCCTATCTGGATTCCCTTGATATCTTTTTCTTGCCTGATTGCTATAGCAAGCACTTCCAGTACTATGTTGAAGAGAAGTGGTGAGAGACAGCCTTGTCTTGTACCATAATTTAGAGGAAAGGCCTTTAGTTTTTCTCCATTGAGGATAATATTTGCCATTAGCTTGTGGTAGATGGCTTCAACTAAATTGAGAAAGGTTCTTTTCATTACCATCTTGCTGAGAGTTTTGATCAAGAATGGGTGTTGGACTTTATCAAATGCTTTCTCTGCGTCTATTGATATGATCATGTGATTTTTATTTTTCTTGTTGTTGATGTTGTGTATGATGATAGATTTGCAGATGTTAAACCATCCTTGCATTCCTGGGATGAAACCTACTTAGTCGTAGTGTATGATCTTCTTGATGATGCATTGGATCCTATTTCCCAGGATTTTGTTGAAGATCTTTGCATCTGCATTCATCAGGGATATTGGTCTGTAATTTTCTTTTTGGACAGCATCTCTATCTGGTTTTGGTATCAAGGTGATGTTGGCTTCATAAAAGCTGTTTGAGAGTGTTCCCATTTTTTCAATTTCATGGAAGATCCTGGCTAGAATTGGTAGTAGCTCCTCTTGAAAGAGTTGAAAGAATTCATTATTAAATCCATCTGGGCCTGGGCTTTTCTTTTGGGGCAGATGTTTGATTACAGTTTTAATTTCCTCAATAGTGATGGGGGTGTTTAGATATGGTACATCCTCCTTACTTAACTGTGGAAGGTTGTAAGTGTCCAAGAATTTTTCCATTTCTTCTAGGTTCTCATGTTTAGTAGCATAAAGTTTCTCAAAGTAGTCTCTGATACCCTTTGGATCTCTGCAATATCTGTTGTGATCTCCTCCTTTTCATTTCTTTTTTTTTTTAACTTTTTTTTGTTCTTTTTTTTATTTAAACACCTTGCTTACATACATGATTGTGTTTGGGTTTTAGTCATGTAAAGAACACCACCCATCACCAGTGCAACATTCCCATCACCAATGTCCCAAGTCTCCCTTCTCCCCACCCGACCCCCGCCTGTACTCTAAACAGGCTCTCCATTTCTCTCATACATTCTCATTATTAGGACAGTTCAAAATGTAGTTATTTCTCTAACTAAACTCATCACTCTTTGTGGTGAGCTTCCTGAGGTGAGCTGGAACTTCCAGCTCTTTTCTCTTTTGTGTCTGAAAATTATTTCAAGAATGTCTTTCATTTTTCTTAAAACCCATAGATGAGTGAGACCATTCTGCATTTTTCTCTCTCCCTCTGAGTTACTTCACTCAGCATAATAGATTCCGTGTACATCCATGTATAGGAAAATTTCATGACTTCATCTCTCCTGACAGCTGCATAATATTCCATTGTGTATATGTACCACAGTTTCTTTAGCCATTCGTCTGTTGAAGGGCATCTTGGTTTTTTCCAGAGTCTTGCTATGGTAAATAGTGCTGCAATAAATATAGGTGTAAGGAAGGGGTTTTTGTATTGTATTTTTGTGTTCCTAGGGTATATTCCTAGGAGTGGTATAGCTGGATCGTATGGGAGCTCGATTTCCAGTTTTTGGAGGAATCTCCATATCGCTTTCCATAAAGGTTGAACTAGATGGCATTCCCACCAGCAGTGGATAAGAGTTCCTTTCTCTCCACATCCCCGCCAACACTGTTTATTCTCATTCTTTGTGATGTGTGCCATTCTCTGGGGTGTGAGGTGGTATCTCATCGTTGTTTTGATTTGCATCTCCCTGATGATTAGTGATGTAGAGCATTTTTTCATGTGTCTTTGGGCCATTTGTATTTCTTCTTTGTCAAAGTGTCTGTTCATTTCTTCTCCCCATTTTTTGATGGGATTAGATGTTTTTTTTCTTGTAAAGTTCTGTCAGTGCTTTGTATATTTTGGAGATTAGCCCCTTATCTGATGGGTATTGGGTGAATAGTTTCTCCCCCTCAGTGGGTGGCTCTTGTATCCTGGGCACTATTTCCTTTGAGGTGCAGAAGCTTCTCAGTTTAATATATTCCCATCTGTTAATCTCTGCTTTCACTTGCTTGGAGAGTGCAGTTTCTTCCTTGAAGATGCCTTAGTCTCAATGTCCTGGAGTGTTTTACCTACGTGTTGTTCTATATATCTTATGGTTTTGGGTCTGATATCGAGGTCTTTAATCCATTTGGATTTTACCTTCATACATGATGTTAGCTGGGGGTCTAAGTTGAATTTTTTGCAAGTGGCTACCCAGTTGTGCCAACACCACTTGTTGAAGAGGCTTTCTTTGCTCCATTTAGGATTTTTTGCTCCTTTATCAAAAATTAGGTGATTGTATGTCTGGGGAACCTTCTCTGAGTATTCACGCTTATTCCACTGATCTGAAGGCCTGTCCTTATTCCAATACCATGCTGTTTTGATAACTATTGCTTTGTAGTAAAGTTTAAAGTTGGGGAAAGTAATTCCTCCCATATTCTTTTTCCCAATGATTGCTTTAGCTATTCTAGGGTGTTTATTGTTCCAAATAAATTTCAAAAGTACCTGATCCACTTCTTTGAAGAATGTCATGGGTATCTTTAGGGGGATCACATTAAATCTGTGCAGTGCTTTGGGGAGTATTGCCATTTTAATGATGTTAATCCTAGCAGTCCATGAGCATGGTATGTGCTTCCATTTCTGCGTGTCCTCTCTTATTTCTTGGAGCAGAGTTTTAAAGTTTTCTTTGTATAGGTCCTTCACATTTTTAGTCAAGTTGATTCCAAGATATTTGAGTTTGTGTGGCACTATAGTGAATAGGGTTGTTTTCTTAATGTCCATTTCTTCCTTATTAGTATTGGTGTATAGAAAGGCCATTGATTTTTGTGTGTTAATTTTGTAGCCTGTCACCTTGCTATATGAGTCTATTGTTTCTAGAAGCTTTTTGGTAGAGTCTTTGGGGTTTTCTAAGTAGAGTATCATGTCATCTGCAAACAATGAGAGCTTGACTTCTTCCTTTCCTATGTGGATTCCCTTGATATCTTTTTCTTGCCTAATCACTATAGCGAGTACTTCCAGTGCTATGTTGAATAGGAGTGGTGAGAGAGGACAGCCTTGTCTTGTGCCAGAATTTAGAGGAAAGGCTTTCAATTTTTCTCCATTGAGGACAATATTTGCCTCTGGCTTGTGGTAGAAGGCCTTAACTATATTGAGAAAGGTTCCTTCCATTCCCATCTTGCTGAGAGTTTTGATGGGTGTTGGACCTTGTCAAATGCTTTCTCTGCATCTTTTGATATGATTATGTGATTTTTATTTTTATTGCTGTTGATGTTGTGTATTATGTTGATAGATTTACGGATGTTAAACCAGCCTTGCATTCCTGGGATGAAACCTACTTGATCGTAGTGTATGATCTTCTTAATGAGGCATTGAATCCTATTTGCCAGGATTTTGTTGAGGATCTTTGCATCTGCATTCATCAGCGATATTGGTCTGTAATTTTCTTTTTTTTTTTTTTTTTTTTTGTAGCACCTCTGTCTGGTTTTTAGGTATCAAGGTGATGTTGGCTTCATAAAAGCTATTTGGAAGTTTTCCTGTTTTTTCGATTTCATGAAAGAGTCTTGCCAGGATTGGTATTATTTCCTCTTGAAAGGTTTGAAAGAATTCATTAGTAAATCCACTTGGGCCTGGGCTTTTGTTTTTGGGCAGACATTTGATTACTGTCTTAATTTCCTCAATAGTAATGAGTGTCTTTAGATATGCTACATCCTCTTCATTCAATCGTGGAAGATTATAAGATTCCAAGAATTTATCCATTTCTTCCAGGTTTTCATTTTTAGTGGCATAGAGTTTCTCAAAATAGTTACTGATTACCCTTTGAATCTCTACTATATCAGTAGTGATCTCTCCTTTTTCATTCCTAATACGAGTTATCAAGTTTCTCTCTCTTTCTTTCTTTGTTAGTTTTGCCAGTGGTCTATCAATCTCCTTTTCATTTCTAATACAGGTTATCAGGTTTCTCTCTCTCTCTCTCTCTCTCTCTCTCTCTCTCTCTCTCTCTCTCTCTCTCTCTGAGTTTTGCCAATGGTCTATCAATCTTGTTTATTTTTTCAAAGAACCAACTTCTGCTTTTGTTGATCTTTTGGATTGTTTTTTGGTTTTCCACTTCATTGATTTCTGCTTTCAGCTTTGTTATTTCTTTCTGTCTCCCTATTTTTGGTTTCTTTTGTTGGTCATTTTCTAATTTTATGAGCTGCACCATTAAGTTATTCAGGTATGCCCCTTCTTCCTTCCTGATGTGTGCTTGTAAAGCTATAAATTTTCCTCTCAGGACTGCTTTTGCTGTGTCCCATAGATTCTGGCAGTTTGTGTCTTCATTATCATTTGTTTCCAGGAAAGTTTTGATTTCCTCTTTGATTTCATCTTGGACCCACTGGTTGTTCAGTAGCAGGGTGTTTAATTTCCAATTGTTAAAGCTTTTCTTTTGTGTGCCTTTGTAGTTCACATCTAATTTCAGAGCCTTGTGGTCAGCAAAGATTTGGCTGATTTTTTTTAAGAATTAACCCCTGTGGATTTTTTCTGTTGTTTTTCATGTTCCCTCTTTTTCAGTTTATCTCTTCTCTCCTCTATTATTTCTTTTCTCCCCTAGATTTGAGGTTTTTTGCATTATTTTTCTAGTTCCTTCATGTGAAAAGTTATTGCTGATTTGAGAGCTTTTATTTCCTTTAATATAAGCATTACAACCATCAAAATCACTAGGTTTTCATTTTACTTATCACTTGTCCTAAATTTAGTTTAGAGATCTTCCCAAGACAAAGAAGATTTCTAATGTAGATTTATAAAGAGAAAACTGATTAATGTCACAGACTTAATACACTTGATAATCTCTAGCAAACAAAAGATAATCTATTCCACATAAAAATATAATAAAGTATCTGGCAGTGAATTTATGATTTTATCATAAAATTTTTAATAAGCAATGATAAGTGCTCTGGGGAAGATATATAGAGTCTGATAAAGGAATAGAAGAGATAAAAAGCACATGGAAATTTTAGAACTGATAACTACATTTTTTTCTGAGGTACTATGCTTTACAATCCTGTAAATAATAATGGCTTTTGTGTACACAATTTCAACACCACATCCCCACTATGCTCACTCTCTCCCAAAATCCCTAAACCCCCTTCCTTTCCACTACCCACTACAACTTCAGTTGTGTGGGCCAGTTCTCCAATTGTAAAATCTTTTGACTTTTGTTACCATTCTGCTGTGTACTTTAAGTCCCACATATAAGAAAGTTCATTTCATATCTATTACTTTTCTTCTGACTGATTTCACTCAACATGATTTTCTCTACAATTTCTTAATATATTCATCTGTAGTTGGGTATTTGGGGTTTTGTTTTTTTGGGGGGGGCCACACCCATTTGATGCTCAGGGGTTACTGCTGGCTAAGTGCTCAGAAATTGCCCCCGGCTTGGGGGGGACCGTATGGGACACTGGGGTATCGAACCGCGGTCCTTCCTTGGCTAGCACTTGCAAGGCAGACACCTTATCTCTAGCGCCACCTCACCGGCCCCATGTAGTTGGGTATTTGTGTTGTTTCCACATCTTGACCATTGTACTAAGTGCTGCAATGAATTTCAATGTTTCTGTATCCTTTCAAATTAATGTGGGTTTTTTTTTTGAGAGGTTGGGGGAACATTGGTAAAAGAAGTGATGCCACCTAGAGTATGCGAGTTCATTCCTTTTTATTTGAGAGATCTCATGTTTCTTTCCATGGAGGTTGAACTAGATGGCATTCTCACCAACAATGGGATGAAGGTGCGAGTTCATTCCTTTTTATTTGAGAGATCTCATGTTTCTTTCCATGGAGGTTGAACTAGATGGCATTCTCACCAACAATGGGATGAAGGTTCCTTTCTTACCACAGCCCGTAAACATTGTGTATATATAATTATATATTATATAATATAAAAGGATATCACATGAAATTATATTGATTACATTCTTCATTCCTGAATTGCAGATCTTTCAAAAGTTGTTAAAAATAATATTAGAAGAAAAGGGTAGATTGGAGTCTACTGTCATAAAGAAATATGTTCAATCTTTACCCAAGTTGAGAGAAACAGTGGAGCAATCTTGTTCAATCCTCCCTTTTGTACAAGAGAAACCAGTTTTTCAGTAAGCAGTTAAGAAAAGAAAACTTGGGGCCGGGCGGTGGTGCTAAAGGTAAGGTGCCTACCTTGCCTGCACTAGCCTTGGACGGACAGCGGTTCGATCCCCCAGTGTCCCATATGGTCCCCCAAGCCAGGAGCAACTTCTGAGCACATAGCCAGGAGTAACCCCTGAACGTTACCGGGTGTGGCCCAAAAACCAAAAAAAAGAAAAAAAGAAAAAGAAAAAGAAAACTTGGGGGCTGGAGAGATAGCATGAGGTAAGGTTTTTGCCTTGCATGCAGGTCAGTGGTTTGAATCTTGGCATCCCATGTGGTTCCCTGAGCCTGCCAGGAGAGATTTCTGAGTGTATAGCCAGGAGTAACCCCTGAGCACTGCAGGGTGTGACCCAAAAACTAACAAAAAAAGAAAGAACAAAGAAGAAAGAAAGAAAGAAAGAAAGAAAGAAAGAAAGAAAGAAAGAAAGAAAGAAAGAAAGAAAGAAAGAAAGAAAGAAAGAAAGAAAGAAAGAAAGAAAGAAAGAAAGAAAGAAAGAAAGAAAGAAAGAAAGAAAGAAAGAAAGAAAGAAAGAAAGAAAGAAAGAAAGAAAGAAAGAAAGAAAGAAAGAAAGAAAGAAAGAAAGAAAGAAAGAAAAAGAAAACTTGTCTGTGTAACAATTTGTCTCCACAGATTTCTGTTG